>NW_028246132.1:0-255000 GCF_964263255.1 Lissotriton vulgaris | reverse complement strand
TGCCCTTCTCTCGTGGCAGGGCGGCCTGGTAGAGAAGGGGCAGAGGGCCTGCGAGGGGACCCCGGCTCCTCTTGGTGGGAGGCGTGCAGGATGGGGAGCCACCTGGCTCTTCCCTTCCGGTGCCTCCGACATGGGCAAAAGGGTGCAGGGTGCATTTCCTCCACGCAGGGTGCATTTCCTCCATGGCGGTGCACCGCGACTGGCTCCGGGTCGGCTGGTAAGGCTTCAGGGTGGCCCTCCGCTCTGGCTGAGGGTGTTACAGCCCCCCTGGCAGCAGCTTTGCCGTGTCTGCGTGGCCGAGGGAGATTCGACCACCTCCGCGCCCTCCCACGGGCACCTGTCCCAGGCCACCCCTCGGGGCACGCCAGGGTGGTTGAAGGGGGGACGGGGCCCTCTGCTCCTGGCGCGACTGTCGACTGGGGCGGACTGTTCTCAGTGCTTCCCGACCTCGTCGCGCCGCTGGGCAGGGTGACCCATGCTGGGCGCCAGGGGTCTGCGGCAATGTCTGGTACCCACCCAACCCCTCTTGAAACATGGACCAAGGAGTCTAACACGTGTGCGAGTCAGAGGGCTGAGCGAAACCCTGTGGTGCAATGAAGGTGAGGGCGATCGCGTGCCGGCTAAGGTGGGATCCCGCCTCGCTTCCAGCGGCGGGCGCACCACCGGCCCGTCTCGCCCGCTCCCTCGGGCTGGTGGAGCATGAGCGTGCGTGATAGGACCCGAAAGATGGTGAACTATGCCTGGGCAGGGTGAAGCCAGAGGAAACTCTGGTTGAGGTCCGTAGCGGTCCTGACGTGCAAATCGTTCATCCGACCTGGGTATAGGGGCGAAAGACTAATCCAACCATCTAGTAGCTGGTTCCCTGTGAAGTTTCCCTCAGGATAGCTGGTGCTCGGAGCCCCCAGTTTTATCTGGTAAAGCGAATTATTAGAGGTCTCGGGGCCGAAACGATCTCAACCTATTCTCAAACTTTAAATGGGTAAGAAGCCCGGCTCGCTGGCGTGAAGTAGGGCATGGAATGCGAGTGCCTAGTGGGCCACTTTTGGTAAGCAGAACTGGCGCTGCGGGATGAACCAAACGCCCGGTTAAGGCGCCCGATGCCGACGCTCATCAGACCCCAGAAAAGGTGTTGGTTGAGATAGACAGCAGGACGGTGGCCATGGAAGTCAGAATCCGCTAAGGAGTGTGTAACAACTCACCTGCCAAATCAACTAGCCCTGAAAATGGATGGCGCGTCGGGCCCATACCCGGCCGTCGCCGGCGCCGAGAGCTGCGGGGGCTAAGCCTCAATGAGTAGGAGGGCGGTGAGCATGAAAGCCGGGCGAGGGCCCGGGTGGAGCCGCCTCAGGTGCAGATCTTGGTGGTAGTAGCAAATATTCAAACGAGAACTTTGAAGGACGAAGTGGAGCAGGGTTCTATGTGAACAGCAGTTGAACATGGGTCAGTCTGTCCTAAGAGATGGGCGAGCGCCGTTCGGAAAGGACAGGCGATGGCCTCCGTTGCCCTCGGCCGATCGAAAGGGAGACGGATTCAGATCCCCAAACCCGGAGTGGCGGAGATGGGCGCCCTCGTGGCATCCAGTGCGGTAACGCAAACAATCCCGGAGAAGCCGGCAGGAGCCCCGGGGAGAGTTCTCTTTTCTTTGTGAAGGGCAGAGCACCCTGGAATGGGTTCGCCCCGAGAGAGCGGCCCGAGCCTTGGAAAGCGACGCGGTTCCGGCGGCGTCCGGTGAGCTCTTGCTGGTCCTTGAAAATTGGAGACTAGATAAGCATGTCCACTCTACCCAATGCTCTCCAGTGACATTGAAGCCTCTGGTGACATGATAAGAAGTGATGGTCTACTCATGGGGTAGATATGGGACACTGAATGTGACTAACGTATATCACTCTATGCAAGCAACTTCTACATATCTCCCACCTATTTGGAACATAGCCTGGGTTCCATGTGAACTGGGAAAAGTCCTATTTATTCCTCCTGTTGGGGAGACTGCGGTCCATACCCCAAGGCCTTTATAATCAAGCCACAGAGGAGGGATTTCACAGCTCTAAAAACATTGGCAGACAGAATACACACAGCGCAGCAATAATAAATGATATATTGTGCAACAAATAGAAAACTACACTACATATCTTTAATGGACTTGTTCAGCAAATATAGCATTTGGAAGTAGGTATTTGACCCCCTTTTCCATGATGTGTTCTCAACAGCAGTTCTGCTTTTCACCCCAGGGTTATACAAATTGCCCTGGATTGTTCCCAGCTTGAGTTACAGAACTCCTACAAGAAGTTGATGAACAGGCATTGTCCTATGTCAATGATATGTATTTGATGGATGATGACCGAACTACACACTTGAAAAGAGTAGATAGCATAATCTTGGGGTTTGCTCACATGGGCTACACATTTAATATTAAGAAGTCAAAAATTGCCCAACTCAATGTCCTGTTTCTGGGATATAAGCTGTCAAGTTAAGGTAAAAGCCTTGTGACACTCCTCTTCAAGACGTGTGTGCTGTTACAATCACCAAACTCACTGAAGAAACTTGGGATTTCTACATTTTGTAGAACACACATTCCTGATTTCGCAGAACTGGTTAAACCACTCTATAACTTAATACATCCAGACTTTTTAGGGACACATGGACAACTGAACAGACACAGATCTTAGGTTCAGTACAAGCTGACATGCCAGCTTCAAAACACTTACACACATGTGAAAATACTACAAACTTGGTGACCCAGATCGTTGCGGTGTTGTCAAGGTATACCTATATTACATTCAATGAGGGTACCACTGTACCAATTGCATATCAATCGCATACACCAATGCCGAGATACGCTTTGTAACAACAGAAAAGATTCTTATGGCGGTACAGACTGTTGTGGTGAAAGAGAGAGCATTGGCTCAAGGGAAACAAATAACTGAGGCTCTCACATAAGCAAGCGTCCCTAACGTTAAAGAATTACATCTAAGATGGTTACAGTGGGCCAATTCTCTCACTGCAACAGCTGTAGATTACAAACACAAGCATTCCTGCAATATATTCATGGGCAGTTTATGCCTAATGAAGTCATGCCTCATGATCAGTATGAGTACATCGCTATATTGAAGGTTCTGTCCAGCCTGCAGTAGAGACAAAGTACCATTCTGCAGCGTATGCAGCCATAAAAGGGAACATGCAGGATGGAGAATTCCACCCTGAGAAGACATGCACACAGTCACTTGGTGATTGCACTGCACAGCTGGCAAAACTGAGGGCTCTTATTCTGGTACTGGAGAATACGAATCTCGAATTCCCCAAACTGATTATGTACAATTTGTATTATTGTCTCAAACACAGCATTTCTTCCCATGAGAGAACATCGTTAATGACACAGACTGACTACAGATGAGTTTGTGATTGGAGAAATTAATGGAGAGGCCACACCTTACCTCATGAACATTTTGCTTTTACAAATACATTGACCTTGGGAAATCTTTCCAATGCGATTTACTACTTGCTCGCTTTCTGTTAGTAAAGAGTTCTAATTCTTGGCTGCCCTGACGAAGTCTATGGTTGACACCAAGAAAGACGAAACACGTGTTGGCTAGGACCAAGTTAAGGAATAAATGAAAAATGAAAAGAAGATTGTCTATTTTGTTCTGATTTAATAAGGACATTTACTTGTACGGATTTAAGCTCAGGATATATTTGTTTTTGTTTAGAAGGTAGGGATCCTTTTTCCTACTGGTTGGTTAATGGTGGATGACCATTACCTTATCCTTTGAGCTATCTCTCTTGGAGTGCTATTTACTATTTTTCAACTCGGCGCAATGTTTACCCAGTCATCCGGTCACTATCATATTGTTTCAAGTATCTACACTATTGGAGCCAAAATGGATTCAGAGATTCAAAATGGTACACCATTAAGCACAAATTGTTTGGGGGGCATGTGGCCAAGCTGAAAGAATGCTTGCCACAGACTCATGTGATTCACACCTTGAGTCATCAGCACTTAGGTATACACATTGCAGGGAATTCAACAGTTGATGAAGCCACAAAAGCAACAGTGCTAAAACTACTGCTGTCTCTGCGATTACTTGTTCAAGTACCTGAGTAGGTAGAGACATCATGATGGCTGTCAACACTGCACACGAAGGCACACATCTGCCGAAAGGCTTTCCTGTGAAGTACTCATAACTCTTAAGTGTGCAAAAACATATCCTTTGGTGATATTTCTGGAGTGGGGGATAGAATAATACCAAATTCAGATAACACTTTTGGTTTGATCATAGCAGCACATTAGGGTGTAGCATCTGCACATGCAGGGGTAGTGGCTATAATTTCACTACTGCAGCAATGCTATTGATGATCAGGTGTTTATAAACTGATTAGGGACCACATCCTTAAATGGGAAATCTGCAAGCAGGTGAATGGTTTAACCGTCACATGGCCACAGGAGACACCTCTTTTAATTTCAGACCGGACTTTAGCTAGTATTTAACCAGCTGATGCTCAAACAGTTTTTAAAGACATGTAAGTCTTCATCTGGACTTATGTAGTTGGCACAGTCCATTTGGACCAGGGGACAGCATTCGCCTCTAAGGCTTACAAAGTCACCATGAGAAAATTGGGTGTGACTGTGTGGTACTCCTCCCTCTACCATACTAAGGGAAACACAGTAGTGAAAAGGTAGAACCGAGACTTAAATCAGGGTTTAACATCAAGGGTACTAGACTCAGGTCGTAGTTGGGTCCATCACCTATATGGGGTCCAAAGAGCTTTGAACAACCTGCCTAGAAACTCCCTGGGTGTATGGACTCCCTATGAGATTCTGTTTGGGATTAAGATGTGGGTACCCGACTTCAACAGTCTGAGCACAGAGGTGGCAGAAACAATATTTGATATAAATTGTACAATTGAACAGTTTCTGGGACGTGCAAAGGACCGTTCAAATAAAACACACTGCCACTAGATCCCCACAATTGGTAAATAGGTCAGAGAGAAAACTGTGGATAAAAAAGAGTTTGGGCCATCTGAAAGAGTGCTTGTGCCTGTCCTGGCTGTTGAAGGTACCAGAACTGTACTTTTAGCGCAAAACAAGAGATTGGTGTCAATAGATCTCATCAACTCTGTCATGTGGCCCGTTCTACACAGTGGGCCATGTGGTATCCTCAATTGTTACTTGTCTCTTCTCACTATTATCCACCACCGGGGTGAGAGGACGGGGGCCACCATCCCTTGCGGGTCAGTAGAGTGACCAGATGGCCCGCTGCTCCCGGGCAGAGCTCCGTCCGGCCGGCCACGGGGTGCGTGAGCCCCCCTTCCTGCAAGCCATCATAGGGTCCGGGCGGTGGGGACGGGGCTCCACCGGGGCCCGGGGAGGCTCTCCCCAGCCTGGCTAGGGTTCGGAATCTGGGACCGGGCCCGGGGCTTGAGCTCTGTCTGGCCAGCCCCGGGGTGCGTGAGCCCCCCGTCCTGCAAGCCATCAGAGGATCCGGGCGCTGGGGACGGGCCTCCACCGGGTCCCGGGAAGGCTCTCCCCGGCCTGGCTAGGGTTCGGAAGGTGGGACCGTGCCCTGGGCTTGAGCTCCGTCCATCTGGCCGGCCCGGGGTACGTGAGCCCCCCCGTCCTGCAAGCCATTAGAGGGTCTGGGCGCTAGGGACGAGGCTCCACTGGGGCCCGGGGAGGCTCTCCCCGGCCTGGCTATGGTTCGGAAGGTGGGACCGGGACCGGGGCTTGAGCTCTGTCCTGCCGGCCTGGGGTGCGAGAGGCCCCCGTCCAGCAAGCCATCAGAGGGTCTGGGCGCTGGGGACAGGGCTCCACCGGGGCCCGGGGAGGCTCTCCCCGGCCTGGATAGAGTTCGGAAGCTTGGACCGGGCCCGGGGAGCAGGTGTGGCTGGCTTCATCCACTACGCTGTCAGAGCGGAGTTTTTTGCCCACCCCTAGTGATGACCTCTCGTCATCTTTTGTCCAATCAAATGAAGGGAATAGACATATTTTCCAACATTTGGGGGAGGTACATACCCTGGAAAATGGTATAACTAAGGTAGGTTTAGTTAGTTAGATTGTTCGACTTGTCACAGACCTGTCACTAACCCAACATAGGCTGATGAAGAATCGTGGAGGCCGCAGAGCTCAGAGGGCTGGTCGAGCACTCTGAATAAAGAATCAGGAGATTACTGAGGGAGAAGACTCTGTCATCTATAAGGGAATGAGAGTAGCTGTAGAGAGGGGTGTGATGCTGGTGTTGCAGTTAGGGGAGGTTACCTGTCCTGTCCTGCACCTGTCCTGACCTGTTAGCACCTGATTAGTCGGGAGCCCAACTTTCTTGTCCCAGCCCTTGGCCAGGGGTTGGTCCTTGCACCAATCTAGGTAAATATAATCTGTGTGGTATGTCCTTCTACTGTTTCCCTTTCTCACCCTTCCCAGGTACCAATGTCTAAAAGTAAATTTTTTAGATGTTTGCTTTAATATTTATTTTCTCACTTGAAAACTCCTTAGTTTCTCTGTTTTGGTACTCGACTCACAAAATATTGCAAAGATAAAGTGTTAATTTTCTACCTAACACCTTTTGATCCATCAGAACTAGGAATTAGAGTATAAGTGACAAGTATTTGGTAAGTAATGGTGTACAGGTATAAATCCTAATAAAGTGAACAAACGTCTGATAGGCAGGTGGAAATTTGATTACTGGTTCAAAGTATGAATGTTTTATGGGCCCAGGTGAGTATGGTGTTCTGGGCTGGTAATCATGTGCCATCAACACAAAAGTTAAAATACTACCAAATAATTTAGCCATGAGACTCAAACAGTTGGTTACAGACCTGGTACACTCTGACCAGTCATGCTTTATACTCAATAGAGGGACTAGGCTAAATCAATTGTATTACACTGAACAAGTATTGGAGACAACGGGGGTCTGTCCTTAGAAGCTAAAGTGGCATTTGACTCTTTCAAGTGGATTTGCATGTTTGGTGTACTCGAAATATTGGGGTTTGGGTAAGTGTTCAGACAGTGGGTAGAACTACTATGGAATACAGTCTCAGACTTTTCATTTAGGGAAGGAGACTAGATAAGCATGTCCACTCAACCCAATGCTCTCCAGTGGCGTTGAAGCCTCTGGTGACATGATAAAAAGTAATGGGGTAGAGATGGGACACTGAATGTGGCTAAAGTATATCACTCTATGCAAGCAACTTCTACATATCTCCCACCTATTTGGAACATAGCCTGGGTAGCATGTGAACTGGGAAAAGTCCTATTTATTCCTCCTGTTGGAGAGACTGTGGTCCATACCCCAAGGCCTTTGTAAACAAGCCACAGAGGAGGGATTTCACAGCTCCAAAAACATTGGCAGACAGAATACACACAGCGCAGCAATAATAAATGATATATTGTGCAACAAATAGAAAACTACACTACATATCTTTAATGGACTTGTTCAGCAAATATAGCATTTGGAAGTAGGTATTTGACCCCCTTTTCCGTGATGTGTTCTCAACAGCAGTTCTGCTTTTCACCCCAGGGGTATGCAAATTGCCCTGGATTGTTCCCAGTTTGAGTTACAGAACTCCTACAAGAAGTTGATGAACAGGCATTGTCCTATGTCAATGATATGTATTTGATGGATGATGACCGAACTACACACTTGAAAAGAGTAGATAGCATAATCTTGGGGTTTGCTCACATGGGCTACACATTTAATATTAAGAAGTCAAAAATTGCCCAACTCAATGTCCTGTTTCTGGGATATAAGCTGTCAAGTTAAGGTAAAAGCCTTGTGACACTCCTCTTCAAGACGTGTGTGCTGTTACAATCACCAAACTCACTGAAGAAACTTGGGATTTCTACATTTTGTAGAACACACATTCCTGATTTCGCAGAACTGGTTAAACCACTCTATAACTTAATACATCCAGACTTTTTAGGGACACATGGACAACTGAACAGACACAGATCTTAGGTTCAGTACAAGCTGACATGCCAGCTTCAAAACACTTACACACATGTGAAAATACTACAAACTTGGTGACCCAGATCGTTGCGGTGTTGTCAAGGTATACCTATATTACATTCAATGAGGGTACCACTGTACCAATTGCATATCAATCGCATACACCAATGCCGAGATACGCTTTGTAACAACAGAAAAGATTCTTATGGCGGTACAGACTGTTGTGGTGAAAGAGAGAGCATTGGCTCAAGGGAAACAAATAACTGAGGCTCTCACATAAGCAAGCGTCCCTAACGTTAAAGAATTACATCTAAGATGGTTACAGTGGGCCAACTCTCTCACTGCAACAGATGTAGATTACACCGACAAGCATTCCTGCAATATATTCATGAGCTGTTTATGCCTAATGAAGTCATGCCTCTTGATCAGTAGGAGTACATCAGCTATATTGAAGGTTCTGTCCAGCCTGCAGTAGAGACAAAGCACCATTCTGCAGCGTATGCAGCCATAAAAGGGAACATGCAGGATGGAGAATTCCACCCTGAGAAGACATGCACACAGTTACTTGGTGATTGGTGATTGCACAGCACATCTGGCAAAACTGAGGGCTCTTATTCTGGCACTGGAGAATACGAATCTTGAATTCCCCAAATTGATTGTGTGCAATTTGTAATATTGTCTCAAACACGGCGGTTTTTCCCATGAGAGAACATCGTTAATGACACAGACTGAATACAGATGAGTTTGTGATTGGAGATATTAATGGAGAGGCCACACCTTACCTCATGAACATTTTGCTTTTACAAATACATTGACCTTGAGAAATCTTTCCATTGCGATTTACTTCTTGCTCGCTTTCTGTTAGTAAAGAGTTCTAATTCTTGGCAGCCCTGACGAAATCTATGGTTTACACCAAGAAAGACGAAACACATGTTGGCTAGGACCAAGTTTTTGAATACTGAAGAGTAAATGAAAAATGAAAAGAAGATTGTCTATTTTGTTCTGATTTAATAAGGACATTTACTTGTATGGATTTAAGCTCAGGATATATTTGTTTTTGTTTAGGAGGTAGAGATCATTTTTCCTACTGGTTGGTTAATGGTGGATGACCATTACCTTATCCTTTGAGTATCTCTCTTGGAGTGCTATTTACTATTTTTCAACTTGGCGCAATTTTTACCCAGTCATCCGGTCACTATCATATTGTCTCAAGTATCTACACTATTGGAGCCAAAATGGATTCAGAGATTCAAAAGGGTACACCATTAAGCAGAAATTGTTTGGGGGGGGCATGTGGCCAAGCTGAAAGAATGCTTTCCACAGACTCATGTGATTCACACTTTGAGTCATCAGCACGTAGGTATACACATTGCAGGGAATTCAATAGTTGATGAAGCCACAAAAGCAACAGTGCTAACTACTGCTGTCTCTGCGATTACTTGTTCAAGTACCTGAGTAGTTAGAGACATCATGATAGCTGTCAACACTGCACACGAAGGCACACATCTACCAAAAGGCTTTCCTGTGAAGTACACATAAATCTTAAGTGTGCAAAACATACCCTTTGGTCATATTTCTGGAGTGGGGGATAGATTAATACCAAATTCAGATAACACTTTTGGTTTGATCATAGCAGCACATTAGGGTGTAGCATCTGCACATGCAGGGGTAGTGGCTATAATTTCACTACTGCAGCAATGCTATTGATGGCCAGGTCGTTATAAACTGATTAGGGACCTCATCCTTAAATGCAACATCTGCCAGCAGGTGAAGGGTTCAACCGTCACATGGCCACAGGAGACACCTCTTTTAATTTCAGACTGGACTTTGGCTAGTATTTAACCAGCTGATGCTCAAACTGTTTTTAAAGACTTGCAAGTCTTCATCTGGACTTATGTAGTTGGCACATTGCATTTGGACCAGGGGACGGCATTCGCCTCTAAGGCTTGTAAAGTCACCATGAGAAAATTGGGTGTGACTGTGTGGTACCCCTCCCTCTACCATACTAAGGGAAACACAGTAGTGAAAAGGTAGAATAATAATAATAATAATAATAATAATAATAATAATAATAATAATAGGGAAGCTTATAAAGCGCCTGGTTACGCGCCCCGGCATGTCCCCGCGCTATAGTGAGATGGCTACAACAGGATCCAAAAGTAGGGGAGACGGACCAGCTACTGGACAAATAAGTGGGTTTTGAGTTTAGACCGGAACCTAGTCTCTGAGGGCTCAAGACGCAGTTCAAGTGGTAATTTGTTCCATTTAATCGCTGCCAGGTACCTAAACGATCTTCCCCCCAAGCGCGCTTTCTTAACCTTGGGAATTTTCACCAGTCCCGAGCCCGCAGGTCTTAAGGCCCGGGACGGTTGATACCGCCCTATCAAGCTCTGCAGCGGTTGTGGCGCCCTACCATTCAGAATGCAATGGCATGTACAGAGTGCCTTATACTCCACTCTTCTCCTTACAGGGAGCCAGTGGAGAGTCTGAAGTGTCCTTTTTGAGGATGCTCTCTTGGGTAGCCTCAAGATCAGGCGTGCCGCAGCATTCTGCAGTACCTGAAGGCGACCAATGCTCTTCTCAGGTGCCCCCAGATACAGCAGATTCCCATAGTCCAATCTCACGGTCACCAATGCATGCACCAGTGTCTTGCGTGCTTCAGTTGGAAGAAGCTCCAGTACTTTCCTCAGAGTTTTCAGGACACCGAAGCAAACACCGACCACACAATTGATTTGGGATCCAAAGGTGAGACCTGCATCGAACCAAACTCCCAGGTTCCTGGCTTCCTGGCAGGGCGTCGGTGCCGTCCCTAGGCAGGATGGCCACCATTCCGACGACCACGCCGACCGGCCTCCCCCACTATGAGCACCTCCGTCTTGCTGCCGTTCAGTTTCAGACAATTGGTGGACATCCAACCAGCAAGATCTTGCATGCATGTTCTGAAATTGTCCGCAGCAAGACAGGGCGCACACGATAGGGAGATGACCGAGACTTAAATCAGGCTTTAACAGCAAGGGTACTAGACTCAGGTCGTAGTTGGGTCCATAACCTATATGGGGTCCAAAGAGCTTTAAACAACCTGCCTAGAAAATCCCTGGGTGTATGGACTCCCTATGAGATTCTGTTTGGGATTAAGATGTGGGTACCTGACTTCAACAGTCTGAGCACAGAGTTGGCAGAAACAATATTTGATATAAATTCTACAATTGAACAGTTTCCGTGACCTGCAAAGGACCGTTCAAATAAAACACACTGCCACTAGATCCCCACAATTGGTAAATAGGTCAGAGAGAAAATTGTGGACAAAAAAAAGTTTGGGCCATCTTAAAGAATGCCTGTACCTGTCCTGGCTGTTGAAGGTACCAGAACTGTACTTTTAGCGCCCCTTGCAGGTTGCAAAAACAAGAGATTTGTGTCAATAGATCTCATCAACTCTGTCATGTGGCCCGTTCTACACAGTGGGCCATGTGGTATCCTCAGTAGTTACTTGTCTCTTCTCACTATTATCCAGCAAGTCTCATTGGAGGTTTGGATCAGCAATGAAGCTTCAACTCCCCAGCTGGGTATAGCAAACAATAAAGTATCTCTTGTACCTGCTCCATCCACAACAACTATACAAACAGCTTGCAAAGAAACACAGATTTCTATTCGGAAACCTGACATGAATGGTGTCTATGTCAACGTACCACAAATCGAGTAAACTCCAAGTCCTGCACAACGTCCAGAGCTGACAAAGGTAGATCAAACAACTTTTTGTTTAAAGAAAATGTACTTTGTGCCTCCATGGCTATACATGTGGACTACAATTTCATTACTTTTCCATGTCCAATCGTTTGCTTTTGTGATAGTCTTTTTCTTTCTTCTAAGTGGGAATTATCTTTTCGTGGTGAACATTTCTGATACTCTAGTTCCTGATAGAATTGTTTGGGATTGGGTATTGTAAGACATATTTGGTCTTACTGAACTTTTGTAAATTCCATATGTGTTTTGGATATCTTTACATGATTTTATCACCCGTAGTATGGTTTCCAATGAATAGAACATTGACACAATGAATGAATTGCTGAAAGGTCTTGGGTATCCCACTGTCTTTAATACAGAAGAATTGTATCAATGCACTTTTAACTAAGATGAAATGTTGTGTTTCAAGTATTATGCTGATCACTTCTTGTATAACATTTGACCCTGTCCTCAGGTAGGTCACCCCCCAGCTGCCACACGGTCCTCCTGTGACGCTATCCCCGCTGTCGCCTTGCCCCTGCCGCTGCCTGGTGCTACGTGAGCCTCCTCTGGTCTCGCCCCTCGTGTGTTTAAACCCTCTGCCTTGAGTTGTTTTCTTCTGTTTGCCCTTTGTGCCCTTTGTACCCCTCTTTGCCTTCTGTGACCCCTTTCCCCTGCATTGCCTCTTTGCCCTTTGTGCCCTTGTGCCCCTTTGCCTTCCGTGCCCCCTTTACCCCATACTGCCCTGTGCCCCCTCCCCGCCCTTCCCCCGGTTTCCCACGGTGCCACTTTCCCACCCCTGCGTCCCTGCGTCCCCGCCCCCGCTGCTCCCATTCGCCACCCCACTCCCGCCTCCCAGCTGATCCTTCCTCCTACCGCCCCTCATATGAAGGCTGCACGGTAGCCACGCAGCGGACGCGCGCAGCGGGGGCGCCGCTGGTGCGCCGAAGATGCACCAAAGGCAAGCCCTTCTGCGCTCGTCTGAGCCTGGACCGCGCCCAGCGCCAGAACCCCTGGACTCCACACCCACTGCAACGCCAGACTGCACTACAACTCCAGCACCCTCCACACACTCAACACCGGACGAGACCGCCCCTGCTACCAGGCCACCCCAAAGCGCACCCAAGGGTCCTTTGCCTGCCGGGACTGCAGATTCACCAGCATCCAGCCCGCCAAACCACTAACCAGAGAACCCAATCACCTCCGCTGCATCCTCCTCAACACCCGCTCCGCTCGCAAACACACCATCGAACTCTGGGACCTCGTAGACTCTACCGCCCCCGAGGTCGCCTTCCTGATGGAGACCTGGCTGAACGCCACCTCAGCATCAGACATCGCCATAGCCATCCCACAGGGCTACAAGATCTCCCGCAGAGACCGCACCAACGGAGTGGGAGGGGGAATCGCCATCATCCACAAGGACATCCTGAGAGTCTCGACCAACACCGACAACATCCTCACCACCGTCGAGCACATGCACTTCCAGATCCACAGCGACTCCAACACCACTCTCAGAGGAACACTCATCTACAGTCCATCCGGACCATGACCACAGTTCAGCAACACCATCGCAGACCTCGTCAGCACCCACACCCTCGCCTCCACGGACTACATCCTCCTCAGGGACCTGAACTGCCACCTCGCGAACAACAAATACGCCAACTCCACCGCCCTGATCGCCAACCTCGGACTCAAACGGCTCGTGATGACACCCACCCACGCTGCTGGACACACGCTGGACCCCATCTTCTCCACAAGCCCCCACGTCTCCTTCAACCACACCACCGAACCCCCCTGGACTGACCACAGATGCGTCCACTTCACCTTCAGGAAATACACCACCGCACCCAACAGTTGCCATGCCCCTGCTGGGGCAAGGTCACCAAAGACTAAATGACTACCACCCTTGCCCTGAGACCACCTGCCGACCCCATCGACCCCGACACCGCCGCAACCAACCTCAAACAGTGGATTAACGACTGCGCCAACACCTCGCCCCTCTCAAGATCTCCACAACCAACCACACCAACAAGAAAACCGCCTGGTTCACCAAAGTCCTCTGGATCTCCAAGCGCGCCTGCCGGAAGCTGGAGAAGAAATGGCTCCACGAGCGAACACCAGACAGCCACACAGCCCACAAGAGCACCACCCGCAGACACCACCAACTCATCAGGACCGCCAAGAGGACCGCCTTCAAGGACCGCCTAGACAACAACGCACACAGCACCAAAGAGCTCTTCAGCATCCAACCCCCATGTCCACCACCCCTGCGACCTCCACCCGCACCAGTTGCCTGACCGCCTGGTCCAATGTCAGCAACAAAGACACCATCTAAACCGTGAACACCATCAACTCCGGATCCCAATCCGACCCCTGCCCTCATCACGTTTTCAACAAAGCCAGCACAACCATCGCGCCCCACCTCTGGAAAACAATCAACAGGTCCTTTGAGACAGAAACCATCCCGAAAATCTGGAAGCACGCCGAGATCAACGCCCTTTTGAAGAAGCCCAAGGAGGACGCCAAGGACCTCAAGAACGTCTGGCCCATGTCCCTGCTCCCGTTCCTGGCAAAAGTGACAGAGAAGATTGTCAACAAACAGCTAACCCGCTACCTCGAAGACAACAACATCCTGGACCCCTCCCAATCCGACTGGATGAAGGACAGCATACTGAAGCTGAATTCAGACAAAACGGAGGTCCTCATTCTCGGACCCACCCCATCAGCCTGGGACGACTCTTGGTGGCCCACATCGCTAGGCACAGCCCCGGAACCCACAGACCACGCACGCATCCTGGGGGTCATCCTCGACTTTGCCCTCTCCATGACCAGGCAAGTCAACGCCGTCTCCACGTCATGATTCAGCAGCCTCCGAATGCTCCACAGGATCTTCAAATGGATCTCTCCCGACACGAGAAAGACCGTCACCCAGGCCCTTATCATCAGCAGACTCGACTACGGGAACGCCCTCTACTCAGGAACAACAACCAAGCTCCTGAGACGACTACAACGAATCCAGAACGCCTCTGCACGACTGATCCTCAACGTCCCTCGACGCAGCCACATCACACCACACTTGAGAGGCCTGCACTGGCTCCCTGTCAACAAGAGGATCACCTTCAAATGCCTCAATAACGCACACAAAGCACTACACAACACCGGACCTACATACCTCAACGACCGACTCAGCTTCCACACCCCCACCCGCAAGCCTCCGCTCAGCCAACCTCGCCCTCACCACAGTTCCTCGTAAAACCACCGTAGGCGGCAGATCCTTCTCCTACCTCGCCTTCAAGACCTGGATTGTTCTTCCCACCAGCCTACGACAGACTCAGGACCTGCTGGCCTTCAGAAGACTTCTCAAGACCTGGGTCTTCGATCAGTAGCCCCCCCCCCCCCCCCCCCCCCCAGCGCCTTGAGACCCTCACGGGTATTTAGCGCGCTTTAGAAATGCAGTAATTGATTGATATGAAGAAAGTACTCTAGGTGCACTATTTATTGACATGCAGTGGGAACACTGCCTTACACCACTAAGGGGTAGTTCACAAACATTTGCACAGCAGTTTACATAGTTCTCTGGTCAGAATACAACTGACTCAATGTCATATTATTGTGAGCTTGCACCATAACCAGCAAAGAAAAATGTGCTCACTAACACACAACTGATGTATTCTGAATATCCTCCTTTTCAATTGTCTACGCAAGGGTTCAACTTTTGAAGGGAAACAATTGACTTGAAATCAATTTGGGCAACTAAAGATTGCAGGTTCAGGGGAACAAGGCACTATTCATAGCATGCCAGATACCATCCTAAATAAATTTGCTCAACAAAACAGTTCATTAGACATGTCTTGGCTTCGCTAGGATAAAATATTTTAATGCACCTAGCATTCCCACATTTGCACCTCTAGCAAGCTGGCAACAGTTCACAAATCACACGGAGGGACGACAATGCTTCACAATGGTTCATACATTCTTCAGGAGGATGGCTAGTGTGGACGTTAAATCCTAACAGATGTCATTCATATTTTCTGTGGAACAATAAAGGGTTCAAGATCAGCAGACCCAACCTACATTACATTCAGACACAACACCCAGGGTGGAAACAACTTACATTGTTGGGATGTTGTGCCTTGACTGGTTAAAAACAGGCAACATCGTCCCAGGTGAAACAACACTTGTCCCTTCTTTCTGATGACATGGGGCTACAGGACTTTTAGACTTTTGGTCTCAGTTAAACTTAAGACCAAACCGAGATAAAAGTCTACTACTCATAAAGTTAAACTTTTGTCTCAGTTTACCTAGGTGAATTGTGCCAATAGTTTGAAAGAAGCATGCTGTATTTTTAGATTTTAGTAAGGTTCTTTATATGGATTGACCATTATATTTTAGCATTTGTGTGAGGAAAGCTTTTTCGACTTTCCATCTAAGGAGTGGGTGTCATGTTTGGTCAAGATAGGCCTACCAGAAACAGAACTGTTTACATGTTCACATTTCTTTAGAGGCCTTCTCTTTTACACACAATTACTTTTGACATACATTTGCGTGCTCGTCAATGGAGAAGAACATTCTCTGAATCTGCATTGCTTACATTGCAACTTTGTAAGCAATCTATTATGATACCTTGAGCATTTAGCACAAGGGCTAAAGTTCACTACTCAAATGTCATATATTTTTTTTTCCTGGTTGACGGCACCGCTATCCACCTAGAATAAACAACTGCAGCACAAACAGGGGTTGTAACATGGCCACATGGGTTCTATTGATATAAATACACAGCCACTTCCTTGTTTAGACAGAGAAGAACTTAGCTGACACTGAAGGGTTACCACATGTTGGATCTCTAGCTTAGTTGATTCCTATTTACCAATAGGAGTGATGTTCAACTCTACACCAAGACAGACAGCTTGACAACACATACCCACAGGTAACAGGGAGTTAATCCACCTGGGAAGGTTTTGGTAGATGGCCCACCCCAGGAAAGACTAGGTTAAGGAGCCCTTGTTAGGAGTACATATATACACAGTACTTATATGCCTGCATAAATACACTGTCAGCACAGTGATGAAAATGTTTATTCTTTTGACTCTTCTTGTAATGCTAACTACACCAATCTGTTCCATTCTACGTATAATCAAAGTGCACATATTTTATGCAAGAATCACAACGCGACGATAAATTATTTTTTGTGTACTTCTTTAGGTACGCATGAAAGTCCAAACAAAAAGGTTCTAGATCTGTTATCACAATATCCTGGGGGATCAGGGTTGTCATGTTCTGAGGTTGCACACACTTCTGTTACCTTGTAAGGTTAGGGGTTTGGATGGTGCACTGTGAACTAGCAGGACTATAAGCCAACATTTACTGAGTATATGCGGGTAATCAAACTAGCAACGTCTATTTTGTCTGAAAACGTACAGTTTTGCCACACTTGGTAAAAGCTGTTCAGCAATTCTTTATTCACCTTAACCCCTTAGCTGCTGAGGTTTTTTCACCGATTGTAGTAAGACATTTTTGTTGATGTTTGGGACACTTTGCTGTTAACTCTTCATAAATATTTTTCCACATAAGGTATTCATTCCAAATGTGTGTTCTTTTTTCCTACATCCTGTAAATCCCAAGGGTACCTAGGTTTGTTGATTTCCCTGAGGGCAACTGAGTAAGAAGCCAAAACATAGCTACATTTTAATTTTTTTTTAAAAATGGAACACTCAGCGCTGCACAAGAAAATGTATATTTATTTACTGGCATCAAGTAATGTTTTGCATTGCTAATAATTTTAAGCTTTTAGGAACAAGCTGAGTTGTAACAAAAATATTTTTACCACACTGCTTGTATTATTCTAAGTCATAGTCTATTTGTTTCTTGTTTCAACCTACTTGCAGATTGTGGTGAAAACAGTCCATCGATAAAGCTGGATATTTACACATTTTTAAAACTAGACACAATTCCAGATTCAGTGATTTTTAAAAATAGGTGACAAGTTCCTCAAAAATAAGAATAACTGAATAAAAAAATAATGGAAAAATACAAGTAGTTGACAATGCTCACATTTGTGATTTTTTTTTCTCCCGATTAACGATTTACAAAACCAACAAAATGTCAAACTATCAAATCTTCCTGGTGGCAAGAATAAACAGCTTTGTACATAGCGCTTGTTGGCTGTCCAATAACATGTGATATCTAGTGTCAACAGCTGAGCTCCAGCTTAAAAAATTTCATTGTGTATAGACCATGCATCAATATATAAAGTAAAATGTAATGAATAAATAATGAGTATGAAGGAAGCCTAAGCATTTTTAAAAGTCCCTAAATACTGATTCTAGAAATAGAGGTTATTTGTTCCACTTTAAATTTGGTATTACCCATACTTACTATAGTGCTATTTAGAAGGCAATTTGGACATGGTAGATATGTCTTGCACACTGGGGTACATTTGAAAGCCTTTAATGGAAACAAATTAATTTGCATAATAACAAATGTGTTCTCACACCTCCCTTAAAAAGCTTCCCCACTGGTGTGGCTGGACCAAATGTCCACAATACAAAAGGCCCAAAAATGCCACATGGAAACATCAGCACATTGTGACTTGTTTTGCCAAGTGAAGCAGCTTCAGTATTTGGTTTGGGCTTGATCGCTACCTAGTAAAATTGACCACACATAGACATTTCTGAAAACTAGACGCTCTGGGGATCAAGGGTAGTATGCCTTGTGTATATTCCCTGACATTTTCTTACCCACAATGCCCTGCAAACCTAAACCTTTGCTTACATTTATCACATTTCCCTCACATTTCTGTGACAGAAACTTCCAGAATATGCATGGATATACACAATTCATATCACTTAGCATTTCTACACTTCTCCCAAAAGTAGACACCCAGTAGAATCCAGGGTGGTGTGATTTGTGGGGATTCCACTAATAATTTGTACCTACAATTCCCTGCAAACCTCAAACTTTGAATAAAATTACACATTGTCCTCACATTTCTATGACAGAAATTCCCTCAATCTGCAGGGATCCACATGCTTCATATTACCACGTGTGTGCCAGGTGCACTTTACTAATGCCTTCCTGTGGCAGTCTGGCTAGGCTCAGGAAGACTTGCCTTTAGTGCACTCCACATACTGCCCTGGTTTCTTTGTTTTGCCATACAAGAATGTGTGGAGTGTACAAATACACTAGGGTTGTAATATGTAAAGCCTGATACATTGTAATCCTGTACAACACATAACAGCCCAGGATCATGTCACATAATACATCTGTGATGGTTCAGGCACCAAATAGGAAATTCCATAGATTAACATTTCTTACATTGATGCCACCGAAGTGTATCTGTGTTATATCTCTGTGCAGATCATCCGTTGGAAAACTAGAAATGGTGCCAGGTAGTACAGGTTGAGATGCTAGACAGTATTCACTGTACATTAAGGATATTTAGTGCATGTCATTATAATATAAATATATATTTGCCATCTGTAGTGTGCTGTCTGAACATCCATTATAATGCTAGAATTGTGTACCTTGATGATGTGCCAGCAATTGCAGTGTTAAAATAAATATTCTCTACCTTGATTGCTGCAGAAGCATTTCGTATGTAATGCAGCACAACATGCATAGGTGGGGAATTGTCACTAATGAAAATCTGCTGTGCTGCTCATTGCTTGTTTTGCTTGGAGAGTGCTATGGGACCAAACGCGTCGGCTAGTGGATTATGAATTTTGGATTTTATCAGCTTGATGTATTTCACCATTCTCAATAAAGAATGCATTTTGTAAGAAAAAAAGAACACAACGAATTGGACATTTCTTCAGAACATCACCATTAACTTGTGCTAAACTGATTTTGAATGGACATATAACTTTTTGTGTGTGGAATCCATACCTTTTGTCAATTTTAGTTTTGGGTTTCCCAAGTAGGGAGTGGATAGGGGTTGCACTCCCATGTTTTCCCGCACCAACCATAATTTTCCTGATCTTTTTGACAGGTGTGGTTTTTCTGCCTTTGCTTCAACCCTCTGTCTGTTTTCTTTACAACTAAATATACTATTTAAAACAAGTAAATGAAAATCCCTTACCTGCCCTTTGCACATTTCTCGCACGAAATGGGCATGCGCGGCACACACGCATGCACAGTTTTCTCAAGGATTTGTAGAGACGGTGAGGGGGAGAAGGAGGGCAGCCAGGGGATGCCCCAGGACAGGTAAGTGGTTTTAATTTACTTGTTTCAAGTAGTATAATTACTTGTTTAATGGGGGGTGGAGGCAGGGGCTGGCCAACTCCGCTCCGCTGTGGAGTGTGTGGAGATTTGCCTACTCCGAGTTCTCTGCGAAACGCAGAGGAGGCAAGTCTCTGCGCACTCCATCCACGGAGCTGAGGTCTCCGCCCAGGGTTAGCCAAAGGTAGATATCATATTTTTTTGCGGGAAACAGAGGCTGATGGTGACTCAGGTTCACTCGGATCCAGAGAAAAGGTGGCAAAATTGAAAAAGTAGCCTGAAGCTGTTCGATCCATCTGTTGCAGCTCAGCAGGTTTTGTATAACTGCAGATGACTCATGTTGAGAGATATTTTCACATAGATGTCATTATTAGGCCGCATTTAGATATGTGTTTCATTTGTGTTTTGTTGCTGTTCTATTTCAACAGGCCATTCCATTGTTGGTAACTCCATTACTTTGTAGAGTAGAATCTTCAAAGGTTATTCATTTTTGTGAACTGCCTGTATTGTAGCAAGAGGAGATCAGCATCTACACAGGAGCCTACGCGGCCTGCTAGTCAATATCGGCCACATAGTGTGGTTTCATGAGATCAATGGAGACAAATCTCTTTTCTTTTTTGCCGGCAAGGGGCGGAAGAAGTACTATTCTTGTTACTTCAACAGCCAGAACAGGTACATGCATTCTATAAGGTGGCCCAAAATCTTTTTTGTCCACAATCTTTTCTCTGACCAGGTCCCTGATCTTCGGGACCCAGGCAGGTCTTGTCAGAACTGCTTTCACTTTCTCACTGGCGGTGCATTTTACTTGGACGTTGCTTTGTAAAACTTGGCATTCATTGAGTTCCTCTAAAACAGCCAAACGATAATTGATGTCAAATGCTTTTTCATCTGCCACTATGCTGCCACAATCGAAGCGCCTACCCACATTCTAGTCCCAAATAGGACTTTGTATGGAGTACGGCCTCCTAAGGATCATCTTGGCATGCTATTAGTGATCTCTGGACCACAAATAGGTTATTGACCCAACTGGCACCTGTAGTGACCGGGTTTTTGGTTCTATTTCTGAGTGATGATAACTTTAAGCTTGCTACCATCCTAGATCCCTATTCGTAGCTTGTTTTGGTCCTTTTCAGGCCTCTTTTCAGACCTAGAAGCATAAACTAGAGGATAGCCACTTTATATGATGATAGATCCCTTATTCCTGACTCTAATCCATCTATTGCCTATTGGCTTTGACATAATTATGTGTCCTTTCATCATTCTACCTATAGTAGAGGGTGGATCCTGTAGTTCTGACTTTATATTACCTATTGGTAGGGTTTGTGTATAGAGCTAAGTGTCTATTTCATTCTTTTCGGGCCTACAAGGCCCAGAACCAGAGAGACTCCATTTTGCTTTCTGCCTCTGCAGACAGAAATGCATGTAGGTCAAGTGTGATGTTTTAGTTATGAGGTGTTGTTCGCTCTTTGCAAACTAGGGAGAACCGGCTGGAGCTGAATCTTATCAGGAAATGTCCCTGGGCTCAAGTCTCTAGACGAAACAAGCAGTTGATCACTGTGAGGGCATCTGGAGCAGGGAGCCTGGTACATGGAATTGGTGGGAGAAGGCTACTGGCTGGAACTTTCCACTAGGGGAGAGCATTCCATATTAGCGAAGTGCAGAAGAGGCAGAGTGTTCAGTTGGTTTTTGGAATGGTAGAGTTCAGATGGTGTCTGGAGCTGAAGAGAGAAGTCAGATGGTGTTTGGAACTGAAGAGAGCAGTCGGATGATTTTTGGAGCTGAAGAAAGCAGTCAGAAGCAGTTACTTGTCAGAAGGAGTTGTGATCAGTTGGAGCAGGCAGTTAACAGCTGGAGTTTGGAGTGATACCTTTTGAAAGAGACTGAAGTTATATCGTGGATTAGTCTGTGGGAGCGGCTGGAATGAGTTGGACATTGGAGCTGGAACAATCAGACAGAGTGAAGAAGCTAGTGAAGCAGACGGTTATCAGAGCGGCAGAAACTATATCATTAGACTGAAGTTGGAAGGTGAAGACAGTTCGTGGGAGAGAGGAATCCAGTGCAGAGTGATCGGCGCAGATGTGTGTCCAAGAGTGCAGGGGAGAATCTGAGATGAGGCAAGGCACAGACGAGAGAGGAACCCAGATGACAGCTAGAACAAGACTTCATAATAATCAAGGGATATCTGTCCTGTTATATTAGTGCCCATATATATATATATATATACATTAATCTTGTCCTTTATTTCCTAAGCTATATTCCCTACTGTATTGTTGCACTGATTACTCCCTTTTCTTTCAGCGGTGTGCAGTCTGTTATAATCCATTTCCCTTTTTAGCTATCTACAGTTCCTGTCAGCTATATGTGAATGAGTTAGTAATAAAGCTTTCTTGTTTTCCATTATAATAAAGAGACCCCGCAGATCTGTGTATGTGTCTATTCCCCTTTACTTTTCAGGCTATGTCTAGATTGCTAGTTATTGTGATGTTATAATTTGCTATTGTGTAATAAAGAGACCCCAGTTCTTAGTGAACCATTGTGTAACTGTTGTTTTCTTATGGTAAAGTTAACCTTTCTTCTAGTCAGATGCTGTTATGTGGACGGATGCGTTTCCCGTCCGGGTAAATGGTGACTGAGCAAGGGAGCAGGGAGCACTTAAATCAGAGAATAACCTTTTCATATAGTAATTACATTTGGTTGTTATCTTCTAGGACAGAGCTAACCCTTCTTTTTACCCAAATGCTGACAGGAGAAGGATGTGACATTCCCTTTCCTGCAGATAATTGAGCATGGAAGATTGTGTGTAGATCAGGTCGGGAGATAACCTTTAAATGCTATAATTTGGCCATTCATGTGTGAGAGGATTGAACTGTCTATCTACCACTTAAAATATAACAATTGTGTATGAGATATTCCCAGTAGATATTAGATATATATAGAGAAACTTCCCAACAGAGAGAGAGAGAGCTGAAGGTATTCATAGGACAGAGATTGCCGCTAGAGAGAGTGGCATTAGTGAGAGCATTGATTATGGTCAATGTGTATACCCACAGGATTGTGGCTTGTGTGAGAGAGTGAGAGCATTGATTGTGATCAATGTGTATACCCACAGAATTGTGGCTTGTGTGAGAGAGTGAGAGCATTGATTGTGATCAATGTGTATACCTACAGGATTGTGGCTTGTGTGAGCACTGATTGTGGTCAGTGTGTAATGGTAAGTAATCAGAACTGCCCCCTTCACTATGAGTAGGAGGGTAGCATAGTCTGGGTCTGAGTTGCCGCGAGACTATAAGGTATGAGTGTGATAGAGAATATGGAATTCCTTAGTAATCAGTGAGTATTCCTAGTAATCTTATAGATTTAGTGGTGTTTTTGATCATATGAGCGTGTATATTGCTAATCCCCCATCCTCAGGTAGGTACCCAGGTGCCTTGGTAAGTAGGTCCTGAGGAGGGAGGTGGTTACGTTTCGGCTGGGTTGGCGGTGTCTTGGTGAGCTGATTCTATCTGATCCGAAAATCCGGTCATTACAGCACCCACGCCTAATACCCTGTCTTTTAAGGACTGGTTTAATTCCTAGTTTTTCCTCTCCTCTCCACAATCAATTTTCCCTCTGGATGATATGGAGAGGAGTACCGCGAGACCATACCCAAACTTCCATGTCAGAATGTAAAGTGCCAATTGTGTATGTCCATATAAAGACTCGCAAATCCTTTACAACAGTTCAGGTGCCAGCTGAATACTAGGGCCAAACCCACAGGAATCTAGAGCAAGAATCAACAGCCACCAAGATGTACTCATAAGCCCATTCAGATTGTAAGGTGCAGCAGTGATCCAAATAGACACATGCTAGAGGTCTGTTTGATATCAGTAGTGAAGTCTGTTATGGACGAGCTATGCTAAACCCCTTCATCTGTTGACAGATGTTGCTCTTAAGGACAAAGCCATTGGTCTGCTTTGTAAGACATGACCACCAATAACGTTGTTTCAGTAGTGAAACTGTTGCAGTAATACCTGCATATACTAACCCAGACCCTTGTGTGCAGCTAGAATTAAACCTAATCTGTGATCTAGGCTTGGTATTACGTCTACATGAGCCCCCTTGCAGCCATCTCACGGCAACACAACCTCAACATCATCTCCTACACCGACGACACCCAGCTGATCCTCTCCCTCACCAACGACCTCGATACCGCCAGAGCCAATCTACACGAAGGGCTGAAAAACGTAGCCGAGTGGATGATGAACAGCTGCCTGAAACTGAACTCAGATAAGACGGAAGTCCTCATCCTGGGATCATCGCCCTCCGCCTGGGACGACTCCTGGTGGCCCCGGCCCTGGGCAGCGCACCCAAACCAACAGACCATGCACTCAACCTGGGCTATATCCTTGACTCCTCCCTCTCCGTGACCAGACAAGTCAACGCCATCTCCTCGTCATGCTTCAACATCCTTCGATCTTCCGGTGGATCCTCACCGACACCAGAAAGACGGTCACCCAAGCCCTTGTCACCAGCCGACTGGACTACGGCAACTCCCTCTACGCCGGAACCACTGCAAAACTCCAGAAACGACTCCAGAGGATCCAGAACGCCTCAGCCCGACTCATCCTGGACATCCCCCAACACAGCCACATCTCCGCACACCTAAGAGACCTGCACTGGCTCCCCGTCAACAAAAGAATCACATTCCGACTCCTCACCCACGCACACAAGGCGCTCCACAACCAAGGCCCATGATACCTCAACGCCCGCCTCAACTTCTACACTCCCACCCGCCAGCTCCGATCAACCAGCCACGCCCTCGCCACCTCCCCCCACATCCGAAGAACCACAACAGGAGGAAGATCCTTCTCCTACCTGGCCGCCAAGACGTGGAACTCCCTCCCCACCCACCTCCGCCTGAACCAGGACCACCTCGCCTTCAGGAAGCAACTCAAGACCTGGCTATTCGAGCAGTAGCGAACTCCCCCCCCCCAAGCGCCTTGAGACCCTCCGGGTGAGTAGCGCGTTATACAAATGCCGTGATTGATTGATATTACTCTATATCTCGCTCCTGGAATTTGAGTATTCAGTATGTTTTGTGCATCTAACTTGTAGGAGTACTTGATTGGATAACCTTTTGGCAAGGCAGAGCTGTTCTTACGCAAAGCATTGACAGCTATCATTAAATGTCCGTCTATCCTCATGCTAAAACAAGTGATTGCAGCAAAGGCAGCAGTTCTCAGTGTTGCCTTGGCAGCTTAATCAGAAAGCGAATTTCCCTCAACGTGCACGCCAACACGCTGATGACTTAATGTAGGAATTACATAAGCCTGTTGCAAGCAATTATTTAGCTCTGCCACTTGTTCCCACAACAACTTGTGCTATATTGTGCAAACTTTGGAATCTCTAAACCCATTTTGGCCCTATAGTGAAGATATTTATTGTATGACTGGACACAGTAAAACAAATCACACACTATAAGTGTGGGGAATTCCCGATCCATAATATTTAGTGGCAGTATCAGGGCTTTTAGTTCTGCCAGCTGTGCCTTACAATCTCCTAGAGACTGAGTCTGCCTATTGCTAGAACAGAACTTTCTGTCCTGCATACGTCCCTCTACAATTGCACATGCAACACTCTATTGCTTTTTAATTCCTGTGGCCGACTGGGCAGTGTAAATGATGTATTCATACTAATATAGAGGCATTATTTCATTTGGGAGAGGATATTCTTGTTCATACTGAAGGAAGCTTTTGTTATTAATGTAGATTAAAATTTTTGTCTACAACTGTAGCAGTGAGAGAATTATCCCATTGTATCAATAGTGGATGCAGTACCTTCCCATTTGGAATGCTTGCTTTTGTAACAGCCTTCAAGGTTGGTACTGGGGTCACAACAATTATGTGTTTCCCCTGGGCTAGTGCTCTTTATCTCACTACAGCAGTCTGTATTGCTGTCAGTATTATTTCTGTAGATGCAGAATGCATCTCTGCATTTGTATACAAATGTTATTTGTATGCAATAGGTACAGTTTTGTCTTCCTTTAAGGTGAGGTATGTGTACAAAGATTGACTTGCGATTGCATGAATCACCAAATTTGTGGTGTTTACATGTGTGTGGAAGTGTTTGGAAGCTATCATGTCAGCTTGTAAGAACAACGAATTTCCATGTGTTCCTGTGTCCAGTCTTGAAATGAAAAATCAGGTCAAATTAAATTGTAGAAAGGTTTTACCTTTTCTGCATAATACAAAATGTATGTTCTGCCAACATTTAGTAATACTAAAATGGACTGTAGATTTTTCCGAGTCTTTGGATGTTGGAGCAGTGCACATTTTTCTAAAACATTAGCTCCTAGGCTTTTTCTTTCACTTGAGAGTTCATGTCCCAGAGGTGGGCAATTTTTGTTTTTTGAAAGTTACATTTGTAGCCCTCAGAGGCGAATCTCAGAATGATGTTGTTTACCCTGTTCAAACGATCCAATAATTTTTCATCCATCAGATAAATATCATCTACATAGGACAATGTCTCCTCATCAAAATTATGAAGTAACTCTGAAAATCTTGCTGAGAAAAACCCATGGCTATTCTTATAGCTCTGGGGCAGTCTAAAGAAATAGCGCTGAGAGCCAAAGGCCGAAAATGATGTTAAATGTCTGCTTTCAGGTGCTATATTTTGGCAAAAGAATCCATTTGAGATATTGTTTGTATTTCTTTCACACAGTATAATTCATTAATGCGGCACTGTGTGCATTTTGTACTTCAAATGTTTTTGTGCATGTGTTCAAATGACTGTAGTCTAAAACTAGACGATATGAGTTATCAGATTTCATTACGGGAAACAAAGGTTTATTCATGGAGGAGGTACAATTCTCAATCACACCTTTCATTCAAGTCGATCTAAGATCTCCCTGGCTTGCTTCTGTGCGATCTGTTTAATTGGGTACTACCTCTGTGAAATTGGAGTAGTTTTTACTGGTTTTAAATGATGAGATGACTCAGCATCCCATCCTACATGATTGTGGTATAATACAGCAGCTAGTGCTACTGACGACTCCTGCGCTTATAAATGTTTAAGTGACCCTGGAAAGAGGTTGAAGAAGGCTAATAATATTACGGCTTCTCCTTTTGGGCAGTACACAA
This sequence comes from Lissotriton vulgaris, assembly GCF_964263255.1. Lineage (NCBI taxonomy): Eukaryota > Metazoa > Chordata > Amphibia > Caudata > Salamandridae > Lissotriton > Lissotriton vulgaris. The sequence goes on along the minus strand of NW_028246132.1, from coordinate 228,008 downwards.
TGAACTCAGATGGCCCATCTTTTTCAGCTAGTAGGATATCATATCCATATGTCAGGTTCCCACAAAAGAGACCTTTCACTTTTCTCGGAATGGCCCCTTCATTTGGAGCGTAATTTCATATAAGTGATGTGGGACACTCACAGTTGTAGCTGGTGTTTCCACCATGATATGTTCATTCAATGCTGCTGTCACCAGAAATTACATCATGTTCTGGCAAGCTATTGATACTTCTACTGCGCTGTCTAGCACTGTAAGAGCCCATTCCCCGTTCAGAAGTGGAATCTTCAGTAGCCTGGACATTTCTGTATTTAAGGCCAGCGGCCTTCTTATTTTTAAATTGTCGTATAATTTTGGGTTTATCTTCTTGTTTGATAATGTAGTCGGAAGTGTGATGTGTGTCTCTTGGCTTGACTCGCTCTTTTTATCTGCATTCTGAGTGTCTTTCCGTCTCAGAGTTTTTGGATAAACCCTGAAAGGAACAAAATTATTGTGTATCAGTATCATGATATCTGTCAGGTTTTTTAATATTGTCACAGTTTCTTAAGGTACAATTCCTGTCAGAGGGTTCCTGTTTGATGAGACCGATCCCGTGATTGTGATGAATTCTGCTCGTTTTCTGATCGTTTGTTATCCCATTTCTTTTTAGAAGAAGTGGGTGCTTGCTTTGAGTTATAATTTTCAGGATTACCCAATAGTTGTGGTTTCGAAGATCAGGATCCAAGTTATCTCTACCCAGCGAAGCATAGGTCTCTTTGATAATTTTAGGTAAGTCTTGCGCCTGTTGTGCAGGAGTGCGTTCCCTTAGCGTATAGCTGCTGCCTCCCCTTTTATGTTTGCTAACATAATTGTGGATACCTGGGAAACATTGCCTATAAATGCCATCCCTGAGTCTCGGGCAGGCTCTGCCCTCTACTAGTTCTGTATTTATTTCAATACCTCTGGTATGACTGCTTTTTAGTTCAGAGAAGGTGGAGAGAAAAGAAAAGAAAGGAAAGAAAAGAAAAGAAAAGAAAAGAAAAGAAGAGAAAAAGGAAAAGAGAAACGAAGTAACCAGAAAACTAGGATGGGAAGTTTGAAGGGGTACCATGAGTTGTTCTATAAACAGCAGCTACAACTGTACCCGAAGTGGTACAATCCTCTATCAGGGGAGCTATTCCATTGGCAAGCAAATTGTCAGTATTGTGTGTTTTACTTTTGGGCCAGTTTATGGAAAACTGCCTCAAGCTGTGCTATTTTCTGTGCTACCCAGAATGGCATTTGCTATTGTTTTGTGAGCATTCTTCCCATATTTGTGTTCAGTGTTTTTGGGGTGATCTTTGTTGCAGATCCCTGTATTTGACCTGTTTGAGTGACCCTTTTAGGTTGAAGTGTGAGTGTTTGAATTACAAACTGTGTAAGATTTCTATAAATTCTTAATATTTCTTTGTGAAGTGGATGTAATTCTGCTACTGGCAATGTATCAATCTCTGAATGCGGAGTGCAAACATCTAGGACCAGCCAAGTTGCTCTTTCTCTGCTAAGCTGACCGAGTCTCACTTTGTCCGTGGTATCAGAAAGGGCACCTTCAAACCAATTTATATGTTCTTTGTAAGCTAACGGGACTTCTATGTCCCCGTGTGGAGAGTATTCTTCAGGTGGTTCATCTGGAGTATATGTATTAAAGGTATCTGCCTCAATCACGAAGGTAACAGTCTCACCTAATGCTGGGACTTCAAAATCTGCTAATTTTAAAGTTAGTGCATTTCTGCAATTTTCTGAAATGTTGAGAGCACCTTCCAGCTCTTCTTCCCCTTGCATTTGCAGTGTTGTCCTGGACCAACACTGCGAAGGGAATTTCAAGGAAATAGAGATAACCTTTATGTACAATAATCCTATAAGGTTGAACAAACCTAAAGCCAATACATAGGATATACCTACTCAGCTGCTGCAAATTTTTCCCTTCTTTCTCCAGATGTGTCTGGGTATTTGTGAGTAGGGGTCTCTGAAATAGCACAACTGAATTACTTTGATTTGGCCGTTAAATACGAACCAAAACAAAGTTGCTGGCAGCATGTCGTGTAGTTCCTAGAAATCTATATAAGAGCTGCACATTTAGACAACATAAACTAAGGGACTGGTGTCCAGACCGATTCCAGACACCCGCAAAGGATATGTTAGTCTGTACACCACTAAGCATGGGCGAATTTTGCGAATCTCGCGTTCGCGAATTTTGCGGATTTGCGAACTCGCAATCCGCAAAATCCGCGAATTCTCGCGAATTTGCAGATTTTTTTGTGTGTTCGCGCGGATTTCTGCCAGGTAGCGAGGGTTTTTGTACAATTTCGCAAACGCAAACTTACCTGTTGGGTCGCAAGTTTTGCGAACTTGTTGTTTCTACGTGTCCAGCCTGTTTGGGACACTCTTCTTCATCACTGCCACCCTCTCTGTCACCACATGCCACCCTCTGGCTCACCCATGCCACCCTCTGTTTCATCACAGCACCCTCTGGTTGTCCAGTGTACATTATTGTGGCAAAGCAAAGCACACCTTTCCTGCCTCAAGTGACCTGAATTAATTTGGGGCTGATTAATGTGTCACAGAATATTTTTTTAGCTGGCACCTGCTTCCTTAGTGCTTCCTGATTAGTGATCTTTTGCACTTGTTAAGTGCTTTCATTGTTGCAAAATTAGTTACAACACCTGCCCTGCCCCAACTGACAATAATGAATTAGGGGCTGATTAATGTGTCACTGGAGTTGAACTTCCAGCCTGGCTCCTGCTTGTCTCCCTTAGCTGTAATTCAGGACCTTTGTGGCATATGTGTAACTATTCTGAGGGTCAGAGCAGGGTCACATAATAGTTGCAAGTAGGCAACTGAACTCTGGAGGGGCCCCTCAGGAAGCACTACAGGAAATGGCTACTAATGATGAGCTTGAACTTTTGAACCTGGTAAGTAGTTTCAGTTTTGCTAAGATCGTATTTCTGCAATTTAGCGCTTATTCGCGGGGCGCGAAGTTGAACTGGGAAGCCGCGAACTCACGCGAACAGTGCGAGCAAGCCATAAAATCCGCTGCTCGCGAATTTGCGGACTTTGCAGGAAATTCACGAATCTCGCGGATTGCGAATTTACCGAAAATCCGCAAAATCCGCGAGCGGAACGGATTTTCCGCCCATACTTAGACCACATAGATCACAATGCCACTAAGCCCCACAACCTTACCAAGTAGTGAATAGTTTCTGTCAACTATCAAACATGACCTCACTGACCCCCTCAAGGATCGTGGAAACAGTACGGTACTTTTCGCTCAGTCACTCATGCTCACTTCTCCTCAGAGAGATATACTGAATAAACGGAGGGGACATTCTCCATCAGCATTTATTGAACCAGCATAATTCTAGTATAAAATATGTGTCCTGCAACAACCATTAGACAGAAACAGATATATATGATTACAAGCACCAATAGAGTAAATAAATGTAGAATTCTACCATGGTGCTAAAACAGTGGATATATGCAGGCATATATCTATATATATATTACATGGCAGTAATCAAGAGTACTACTAAGATGCAAACCATAACTAAATGAACCTTAGTGCAATTAGCATGTATGTAGGGGTATAGACAATAATCCCCCCTAGGAAAGAGTCAACCTCATCACCTGATAGTAAAGGACAAAGACTCCGTCTAGGTCTCCAGTTGAACCCCCGCGAGGGATGTCAGACCATTGCATGCTGGAGTGTCTGCATGCAGGGACTCAGGGGTTCTACCTAAATGTGTCATGGTACTATGGGCCTATTGTCCAAGGATGACGAAAGCAGTGACTTTTGGACAGATTAATTATGCAGAATATGGTAATCCTGCTGTGATACTAAGAATCCTCGTGCAGAAGAAATGAGGCTAGTTTTCGAAGAAAACCAAACAACATTTATTTGCCATTAAACGGGATTCATCATTACAATTTCATAGGTATTAAACTTGACAGATCTACCTCTTTTCAATTAGGAATTGCAGCCTATTAAATGTAATAACACCTCCCCCCAGACACCACTGCCAACCTCGAGGTGGCTGTCCACAATGTCATCATATGGATCACAGAATGTACCAAAATAGGCACACCTCTCAAACCTGCAAAACAAGGCAGACCCTCCAAACACACCAGCTGGTTTACTCTTTGACTGAAATCCTCCAAAACCGATTGAAAATGATCAGAAAGGATCTGGCGCACCAGAAAAACGCCCAGTAACCAAGCCTAATTCACATGGCCTGAAAAGTCCCAAAAAGAAAGCCCCGGCCACAGGCCTTGAAGCTAGGTCCACAACCATAGCAAGTAACTCTTCAACATCATCAAAGAGTTCAGTACCCTGCAGCAAGTAGATACCATCACCACCATGCAAGAGATCTGTGAAAACCTTGCATCTTCTTTTACATCAAAATTGCCACCATCTACAAATACTTTGACCCCCAACCAAACAGTGACCCTTTCATCAAACTCTTCAGTAGCAGTGATTCCACCTCAAACACTATAATCAATATGCGGGATCAATTAACCATGCAGACCACTGCCCCTCCAGACTGTTAAACCTGGGGAGCATCACCATAAGTAAGGAACTTACCACCATCCTCAACTCATCCATCACCTCTTCTTTATTGCCAGAAGGGTGGAAACTGACAAAAGTAAAACCTCTACTAGAAAACTACAGCTGACCTGGAAGAATTCAAGAACTACTGGTTTATCTCTCTGTTCCAGTACCCTATTAATGTCTTGAAGAAAGCAATAAAAAACAATTCTCTAAACACCTAGAGATCAACAACCTCCTGGATCCACCCCAATCGCAATTCTATGCTAATAACTGCTCAGAAATTGTCCTAATCGCAACCACCAATGACATCAGATCTCTCCCAGACCAGTGAGAGACTGCATCCATGATCCTCCTCGACCTCTCTGCAGCCTTCAACACCATGTTACATTACACTTTCATACATGGACTCCATCAGATGTGGATCCAAGGAGACAGCCTTAAATGGATCTCTTCCTTCCTCACAGGAAATACCCTTAGTGTCTGACTCCTGCTTGACGGCCTAGAGAATATCATCTGCAGCATTCTCCAAAAGTCCTCAATGCGTTTAGGACTGTTCAACACGTACATTGCCCTCCTGGCCACTCTTGTCAAATCCTATGGTATGAACATCACACCATACACTGACGACACTTAGCTCATCCTCGCCCTAACTTCAAACCCCACTAACACCAAAACCAGTTTCCACAGATGCATGGCCAGTGTAGTCAACTGGATGCAAAAGAAATGCCTCAAACTAGATACCAGCAAAACAGTGGTACTAACAATCAGAAGCAACACCTTTCCATTGGACAACTCCTGGTGGCCAGCAGAACTGGGCCCACACCTACTCCCTCAGAACTTGCCAGAAACTTCGTCCTCATACTTGACAACAAGCTCACCATCAACAAGCAGACAAGCGCGGTCTCCTCAGCCTGCTTCCTCACTATCCGCATGTTTAGTTAAATATTCAAACGGCTCCTTAAAAGCACGATATGCACTGTCACCCATGCCCTCATCACCAGTCGCTTGGACTGCAGCAACTCTCTCTAAGTAGGCATCACCTCACAACTACTGAACAGAGTCCAAACCATCCAAAACACAGCAGCCAAGCTCATTCTTGACATCCCGAGTAGATCCCACATTACCACCTCCCCTCAGACCACTCCAATAGCTCCCCATCCTAAAAAGGTGCCAATTCAAATTACTGACCCATGCATACAAGGCCCTGCACAACAACGGGCCAGACTACCTCAACCACAGACTGAACTTCCACCAACCTTGCTGACATTTCCGCACCACCTCCCTCTTCCTCACCCACATGCCCTGCTTCCACAAAAGAAGAAGAGGGGGCTGCACTTCTCTTACCTGTCCGCCAAGACCTGGAAAGGCCTACCAATACACCTCCGAACCGAACCCACCCGACAGAAGTTCAGAGATGGCCTAAAAACCTAAATGTCCAACTGACAACTCCCAGGAGCAGCACCCCAGCACCTGGTTACCCTTTCAGGCGATAAGCAGCACTCTACAAATTATTGCTTGACTGACTGGTTGATTGATTGATTGATTGATTGAATAGTGACACACCAACATTATCCTATGAGAGTGGTAGACCTCACAGTAACGAAAAACACATTTAGGAGTTTTTCCCTACCAGAACATGCAAAATGTTCAAGTACATGTCCTACCTTTTACTTACACTGCACCCAGTCTTATGAGCTAACTAAAGATTCTCTTAGTGGTGACTTATATGCACTGAAAGGGGGGTGTAAGGCTTGGAAAGAGATTTTAAATGCCAACTTGGCAAGACAGTACATTTATGCTGTAATGGCAACGTTTGGTCAAGGTTTAGAGTGCTACTTAGGTGGTTGGCACAACAAGGACTGCAGACCCACTGGTAACATTTAATTAACAGGCCCTCTATATATATGGTATACCACTCTACAACTGACTTACAAGTAAATTAAATATGGCAAGTATGTATATGTCAGTCAAACTATGCCTTATGGAGAGAGCACAAGCACATTAGCACTGGTTAGCAGTGGTAAAGTGCACAGAGTTCTAAAGTCAACAAAAACAAGGTCAGAAAAAGTGGGGGAGGAAGGCAAAATATTCGGGAGTGACCCTTCAGAGAAGGCCATATTCCTACTGAGACTGCAGCATTTAGCATACATATTAAGAACCGCAAACCTTCTACATGTCTGACATTATGCCATTGGTACTCTAAATAGTGTCAACTAGCAGGAAATGCAGTTTAGAACATGCTGAATCAAGTTTGAGACCAAGAGAATTCCAAGAATAGACCAAGGAGAAAACATTTTCCAGAAACATTTGAATCAGAGAAGGACATGAAAGTCTTCATTATTAACCTTTCAAAACTTACTTTTATTGGAATGGCAAGTCCATACGATTGGGAAAGGAAACCCAGCAAGGGCATCAGTATTCTTTTGGCATGAACACCAAACAGGTAAATGTGACTTTTTAATTCATGCCAAAGAAGACATTTTCTCGGAGGCTTTTCAGCACAATAATGCAGCAGCGGTGGTTATAACTTAATGCTTTGTCATATAAGGGAACTTTTGGTATGTGCTTGGCAGTGCTATGATGTATTACAGGTGTGAATGGAAATTAACATGGTCCATGTGCACACTTGGGTGAAGTGCATTAGTCCTGAATATCAGCCCTCAAAGTAAATGCAAACTTTTTTGCTTTATTATGTGCAAGAGGAAAGAATATGTTGCGTGTGCAAAATTGCCACAACGTATTTTCTGATCTGCTTTGGCGTAGTGGGAATTTCAATTTTCCTGTTGATAAATTCTGCAGAGTAAAGCTTCTCTACAAGCTGACTTGTAAATGTCTCTATTTATATAATAACAGGGTACAAATAAAATCGCAAGAGCAGTTGTTCTCTCCTTTTAAAACGCTTCAAAAGAAAGCATTTTTTTAACTTGCTGTTGCAAATACAGGGTTCAGAGAGAGTAGTCTGCACCTGCTTAGAAGAAATACTTTGAATGGAAAGGTATCTAAACTAAGGAAAGGCAGATTAAGGGGCTAATTTTGAAGTCGCATACACCTGAGTTCGTCTGAAAATTAGCTGAATGGCCTCTGGTCAGCTGGTATGCAGATTTGGGACATGACTTGGGACATGATAGACTTAATTATAATATGATGAAACAAATAAAACAGGGAGCTTCAGAAGGAGTTTGGACAAAATATTAGGAAAAAATATCATGATACAAAAATATTGTGCCATAAATATTGGGCTGCCCGAAATATCGATATGTAATAACGAAGGTGAAAATATTGTTTGTAGTATTGTTTGTACTATTCTAAAAAATATTGATGCCGAAAATATCATATGTAATGCCTTGTGCAAGTATTAATTAGTTTGTCATTTATTGTAGTGTGTTGGGTTGTTTATATTTATTAATGTTTTTATGTGTGCCTTTAGTAAGATAACTTATTAATTATGACATTGTTGAAATTTGTATTATATAGTTGTATTACTGTATGTAGATAATGGTTTTATACTTTTTTTAGCAGCAGGACATTCGATTTCAATGGGAGATGGGTGGGGAGATTTTTAAAAAGTGTATATTTGAAGGTAGATTTTATGTTAACAATTGTAATGAAATGCAAATTAATATTTTACCAATTTTAGATGTATAATAATAGTATTAATTGAAAACATATTTACAAATGTAAAAAAATGACAAAATAATTTTAAAAAGTTTATATTAAAAAGATTCTTTTAACAAAGTGAAATATTTTGAAAATATGTTGATGTAAAAGTTTCAAATTGTATAATTTTTTTTTGTTTGTCCTCATTTGCCGAACTCTCGTTCCATAGAAAGCGCCAACCACCTTGAGTAACATTTGGCACAGGGCAATAAACCTGATCCTCTCTCAAGCCAAAACAACGGTACCAAATTGGCAGGAGAAGCTTTCAGGAATCTTAACTCGATCAAGGCGTCTTTCAGCCTTTTGGACCCAGTTTGTTCTCTTTGTTGGGCGAGGCCACAAACAGGTTCAAGGAGTATGTCAGCTTAATTATTGGACCCGGGAAAAAAAAAAAAAAAACCTGCGGACCTGACGATCGATCTAACTCCACTGGACCAACAAGTTCCGAAAGGTGAGGTTTCGCTTGCTACAGGACCTGGCCAAATCCACCTTTGAGGTTTCATACAGAGACATAAGCCAACCTGCATCTGACGGTGCGTTCGATTCAACCCGGAATTTGCAGATCTGCCGTCTTGCAAGGAGAATTGCATAGAACAAAAAGGACCTTGCAGGCCCGGTATTGTTTTCATCCAAGCCAAATATTATAAGGGATAGGGTGAATGGTATTGATGTTTTAAGGATAGAATCCAAAGTACCCTTTACTTCGTCCCAGAAGACTTTAATGGGGGGTCAGTCCAGAAACATGTGAATGTCGGAGGCTGCAGGGTGGAGACACTAGTTACAACACTTCCCTGATTGCAATTTGGATAACCTAAGGGGGGAGAGATATGCGCGATGTAACATAAACAAATGGTTGCGCCTCAACCAAGCAGGCTTAACTGTTTTAAACAAGAGAGTAAACAATCTTGTCCATATCTCCTCACACTGGACACTCAGGACCTCTCCCCACAGTTTGTCTGGGAGAGTGAGCTCCCCGTCTACCTCCTCTAAAATAGACCAGTACCAAAAGGCTACCTCTTTTCCCCCCACTTGCCTCTCTACCAGTTTTTGTTCCAAAAAGCTACTCATTCCAACTGGGGCCTTTTTCTTAATCAGCTCCCTGGACCAGCTAACAAGTTGTATATATTTGAATTTGGATAAGGCTGGACCAACCCTCCCGTGTAAATCTTCCCAATTAACCAGTGATCCTTCTACTAGCAGTTCCCCCCATGTTAGGATTCCTGCCTCCATTATGGGGACTGCGAGCCAATCTTTTAAGCACATCGGAAGCCCTGGGGAGTCCCATATTGGGGCAAGAACAGAGTAGTAAGCTAACCCTACTCTTCTTTAGATTTGTGCCAAAGCCTTCGCCAAGGATTGTAAAGTCTTCAACCTTACCTTCTTGAAGTATCTCTGATCTCCGAATTTAAATAAAAATCCTTCAAACGGCAATTTCGCCCCAGATAATATAGCCTTGAACATGATCCCTTTTGCGGAGCCTGATGGAGTTTTCAACAGCATCCTTGAATGAGACAACAAAAATGCCCAAGCATAATATTCTAGATCTGGCAGAGCGAATCTTCCCTTTTCCCTAATCCTCCTTAATTTCTTCCATGCCAACATAGTTTACTTGTAGCACCAAATAAAGGAATTGATTTTCTGCTGACATTTAAACAGTTGTTTGGAGTTGAAGGCTACTGGGATGGAGTTGAAAAGAAAAGTTAACCTGGGAAGAATGGACATTTTCACCAGGCTTATTCTCCCAAGAATCTTCAGAGGGAGAAAAGACCAAGATTTTAACAGTGCCCTACATTCTCTAAAAACCCTGTCCAGGTTAGTCTGTGCCAGGATATTGATGTCCTGAGTGATTTTAATTCCCATGTAGCACATGGATAGAGTCGCAACAAGCTGTGGATTATCAATGTTCCAGGTCATGATCTCGGTTTTTTCCACATTGATTTCATACCCCGAGATACTTCCAAATTATTCCGCCCTTTTTACTACTACAGGAAAGGCGCGAACTGGATCAGTTGTATAGACCAGGATATCACCCGCTTTTCCCAGCCTACGAATTCAAATGGGGGGATGTTTTGATCTTCTCTCAATGTTTCCACAAAGGGTTCAAAATATATATATTGAATAGGAGCGGGGAGAGCGGGAAGCCCTGCCTCGTACCTCTAATAATTTGAAAGTGTTCAGTGAGGGCACCATTGACCAACAGTCTGGCTCTAGGGTCCCAATATAGAAGGTTGGTGGCTCGGCAAAACTTATTTCCAAATTGAAATTTCCTCATCACTGCAGCCAGATGGGGCCAGTTGACCCTATCAAATGCTTTGGTAGCATCCAAGGTTAAGGTAGCCAGGGGAAGACCAAAAGCTGAAGCAATATCTATTGCACCTACTAAATCCTGCGTAAGTTCAGCCAACTGGTGCCCCCTTATAAATCCCTTCTGGTCTTGATGGATAATCGAGCCTATCTCTCTCCCAAGCCGTGCCGACAATATTGCAGCAAAGATCTTGTAATCATTGTTTAGGAGATATATAGGCCAATAGGAACCGCAATCAGTCGGTCCTTACCAGGTTTGGGTATCAAAACAATGGTTGCTTCATTCCATGTCTCAGGAGGGGCCCCCCGTTTACAAAGAAGTCATTAAAAAGGGCAGTCAAGATTGGAATGATAACAGGGCCCAGTACTCGGTAGAGCTCCCCGGGCAGGCCATCTGGCCCTGCAGCCAAAATGTATAATTTTTGTGTGAAATAATTTTAAATAAAATACATACTTGAAATATATTTTCTTATTTTATTATTTATAATAGTTGTAAATGTATAATAATGGTATTATAATAAAAAAATAAATACATACATTTTTTTAATATGTAAAATAATTAAGAAATATTTGTATGTAAAGGCTTACTATTTTATCATTTTTCACTAAATAGAAAGTTGTTTTTATTCATTTTAAACTTGATGTTATTAATTTTGGATTTTGCTAGTATTTTGTATTTTATATTATAAAGTTTAGGAATGGTAATAAAGAGTGTTCTAAATATATTAATAAATAACTGTAACATTTCTGTATATTCTTATGTTTGAATATATAAATATATGTTTATAGTTTTGGATAATTCGTTTTTAGATTACACTTAATTGTATTTTACAGTTAAAACATTGTGTGGTTATGGAGGTGGTGGGATGGGTGTTTCTCATCGTCTGATGTTCTGTAGACTTTTGGGGTGGGAGTTATACAGTACCCAGGGACTCTCCGTTCTGCATTCCGATTGTACTTTGGTTGCTGCCCTCTGCCCTTGTGGTACGTTGAAAAATCAATAAAGTCTGTTGTTAAAAAAACATTGTGTGAGAGTATGGAGCATTGATTGTGTATATAAAATGTCATATTTGTACTACTTTCTTTAACATATTTTGGATTGAACTATGTATAGTAAGTTTTACCTCTTTGACTCTGTTTAACACCTTCCTCAAATTGGTTTAGGTTAGACTGGGAGTGGAACATACCATCCTTTAGTGTACAACACTATCCCTCAATATGTTACATTGGAGTAGGAATAGTAAATGTCACGCATTTGGTGTCCGACGTCTTCCCCATATTGTTTTAAATTAGAGTGGGAACAGTACATTTTATTCCTTTAGAGTTCAACACTTTCCCTTAATATGTTAGTTTAGAGTGGGAGTAGTAAATGTTAACCCTTTAGTGTCCAACACTATCCCCCAATTTGGCTAGATTGGAGTAGGAATAGTAAGGGACATCATTTTAGTGTCCAATGCCTTCCCTAAGTTTAGATTGCAGTGCAAATATTAAATGCCACTCCTTCTGTGCCAACGTCTTCCCCAAATTGGTTCAGATTGTAGTAGGAACAGTGGTGGCCATCTCAGTTGGGTCCCCCCCAACCGGTAGCCAAGGTCCGCAATTTGGGAGTCACTTTCGACAATAAGTTGACTTTCCTCCATCACGCCAACGCTGTGGTATCATCTGCCTTTTACACCCTAAAAAAAATAAAAAAACTACTTCCTTACTTACCACAGTCCGCGGGCAAAACACTTATCAGCACCTTAGTGTTCTCAAGAACCGATTGTTGTAATTCCCTTCTCCTGAACGCTCAGGAAAAGGTACTCAATAAACTCCAGACGGTGCAAAACGCCGCGGCCAGAACCCTACTACCAATCCCTAAATTTACCTCAACTTCCCCTTATATTAAAGAGCTACACTGGCTCCCTATTAGGAGCCGAATCAAATGTAAGGCTCTGTGTATAGCCTACAAAACTCTGAACAACGCGGGACCACAGTTTCTAAAAGAAGCCCTCCGCCCAGTGGAACAACGTAGGACCTACTTGTTGAACGTCCCACGGACAAGAAAGGCCAGCTGGGGAGATAGATGTTTCACTATCGCCACTGCCAAACTGTGGAATACTCTACCACTCCACATCAAAACAGCCCCCACGCTTCTCAAGTTCAGAAAGAGCCTCAAAACATGGTTGTTCTCCTCCTAATTCCCCCCTCATCTCATGAAGTGAGTTCTGTAACGATAGCGCCGAGACACCCATACGGGTATTTGCGCGCTTTAAAAATTGCATAAAATAAATAAATAAATAAATAAATGTTACCCCTTCTGTGTCCTACACTTTCCCCCAATAGTGTTAGATTGGAGTGGAAATAGTAAATGTTACCCCTTTAGTGTCGAACACCTTTACTAAATTAGTTTAGAATAGAGTGGAAATAGCATATGTCACCCTCTCCATTTACAACACTTTCCCCCAATACTTTAGATTGGAGTGGGAATAGTAAATGTCATACTTTAGTATCCAACATCTTCATCCAAATGGGTTTATGTTGGAGTGGGAATAGTAAATAAAACCATTTTAATGTGTAACGCTTTTTAAAAAAATTGCCTTGTGTTTGGAAAGTGTGATCATTTATATTCATTCATTTTTGTTTGAAATCCTTTATTTTAATATTATTTGTATGGAGTTGAACTAGTTTGTATTATTTTAAAAGTATTGTTGGTATTTAGAAATATAATGAAAAAAATTGTTAGTTGTATGTTTGGAGGGAATCATTTCCTTTATTACATTCTGTATTGCATAAACACTTGTAGCACATTTTTCATATTTTATTTATGTTTTCAAAGTTTCTTTATTGTATAATTTTACATTTTAAATATAAATATTTCAACCTATATAGAAGCATTTGTACAATGATGTGTATGTATTGTGCTTTGCCGGTGGATATTTTATTGTGAATGCGTTTATTGAATGTGTGCTAAGGCCACTGTCAGTCAGTCAGTCAAAGCACTTTATTTCGATTATTTAAAATCATAAAAAGCAATCATGAACATATATACATATATATACATCATTATTTACATAAGTCAATCATGGATTTTATGTACAGTGTAATAAGAAATATACAATGTACGTAATCACGATACATTCAGATGTCTAGTTACTTAAAATAGAGAAATTAACGATTTCATTAAAATTCAGGCTAAAAATTTAATTTACAATAGAGGAAGTTCAATATGGGCATAGTACATATTTCATCACTTAATGCATCTAGCAGTCCGAACTCATCATATGTATACAAAGTGCAAAGTGCAAGGTAATTGAAGAAAAACAAGTCAATAAAAATTTTTTTTTACCCTACATCACGTTTACCAGTCTGTCTGATGTATTCTTTTTCCGGACCGCAGCCACCAGAAAACTTGCAACACAAAACATGACCTGAGGACAGCTTAACATTTGTAAATATAAGAGAGCTGGTCTAACTTGTGTAAAGCCAGCCTCTTTCAGCAGAGGTAGCAGATATTTACCTCGCATTTCTTGATAAAAATCACAAAACATGACAAAATGCATTGTATCCTGGGCTGAGAAGCTATCACATTTACAAGGGTTACAGTTTTCTGGCTTGCCCCAGGTTGGAAATTCACCCAAAGTTAGGTGTATCAAATTAAAACGAAACCTCAATAAAAGCTGTCTATGGAAAGGTCGATTGACTATGGTCAGGTAAGGTTCAGTTGAGGGGGAAGTTAATAATAAAAAGTTTGCCCTCACAGAGACTTTCTTAAGCTCCTGCTCCTCTCGTTCCATGCTGAGCATGTTCAGGAAATGTACCTTAATCCACCCAACATCCTCTTTTGTGATACAATTTGGAGTAGTATAGATCTCAGGGCGTCCCAATTGTGTAAACATAGTTTTAAGATACAACAGCCAGGGGATCGTGTTCGCCCTATCTAACAAAATACAATCCATCAGGATTTGGTGGTTTAATGATATTTCCTGATTAAGCCAGGTCTTAGCCCAGCAGATGAGAGGTGCCAATCTAAGCTGGTCCGTCACATACCCCACTCCTAACTCAGTATGGACTGAGTAGGTTGGTGAGGAATGTGGAAGACCCAACAATGATCTTAGGAACTTATTTTCACAGGTTTGAATTTTAACATGGGAAGTATATCCCCAAATACAAGAACCATATGACGCTATTGCAAGGCATTTGGATTTGTAGATGTTGAGGAGAGCCTTGATTGGTTTTGCTCCTAATTTTTTTGCAAACGCCAAAACAGCCAAGGCTGATCTAGTCAGGGCATTACTTTTGTGGAGCTGCTGAGGTCTCCGTTTCCCCCTTTGATCAAATAGAACCCCTAAGTATGTAAACATTGGGACCCTAGAGATAGCTATGTTATTGCAATGAAAAGTTTTCTTTGTTCGAGATCCACAATGTTTACCCACCACCATGACATGTGACTTTTTGATATTAACTTTTAAGTCTAAGGACTCCATGAACTCTCCAAATGAGTCCAATAACTTCTGAAGCCCGTTTCCAGTCCTAGCAATAAGGACTGCGTCGTCCGCATATAGTAGAACCGGTATCAAAGAGTCCCCTATATGCGGTACATCCCTAGTCACTTGCTTAAGACACCCCCCAAGGCATTAATATACAGGGTGAATAATAGGGGGGCCAAAATACAGCCCTGTCTCACGCCCCTCCTAGAACTAAAATGGCTTGTACATCTTCCTTCCTGGTTTACTCTTACTGTTGCAGACAAATCGGTATGTAGAACCGCCAGAAAATTAACTAATGCAGGGTCAACACCAATTTCTTTTAATATAGTCCACAATTTCGACCGATTGACTAAGTCAAATGCCGAGGAGAGGTCCATAAACCCTAAAAATAGGGACCCATCCTTGGCTACTGTGAACTTGCCTATCAGGAGCTGAAGATTTAAGCACTGGTCCAGAGTACTTCTTTTTTCCCTGAATCCATATTGGAAGTCAGACAGGACCCCCTGCCGTCTAACCACTCCCTAAGTCTCCCTAAAACGACCCTCCCCAGTAAAGGCTACTGGAAGTTTACTTTTTTGTTAAGAAAACATCTTTGGTAATACACCAATGCTTTTAACTTAATTTCTTTTTTTTCTCTGTTTTCCTGCAGTGTTTTTTTTTTTTAAACTCTTTAGGGCCGAATTTCGATTCAATCCGAAAAGCGTTCAGACTGCATCAAAATGTCCCATTTGGATTCCTTTCCAACTGACCAAATATGATGTGGACTTTCGGAAATGAATGCCATTCGTAAAGTGGCCTGTAATCCCAAGGGCGGCTTGTTCCACTTTAGAGATTACAATGGCGGACTCCCACAGCCTTCTATGCTGGCCTTTCTGGCATAGAAACGCTGAGGAAATCTGGCTTTGGGAGCCCACAGCAGGGTCCCTTTGGTGCAAGGCCTCCAGATGGAGACCTAGTGGACACCTATGGTGCCATCCTGTTGATTTCTGTACCCGGCGGCAGGCACCTTAAGGTACCTGCCATGGGTTGCAGGGATAAACTACTCCTCTGCTCTTTACATTGAGAACAGGCATTCCATTTGGAATGCATGTTCCCATTGTAAAGAATAGGATTGCGACTACAGTATTCAGTCGATCCTATAGCTGGTTTGGGACTGCCAACAGTAGGTCGGTTGGTCCCACTTCCAGATCGATGTCGGATGGACTCATGTCTGCCTGACATTGTAATGGGCCCCTTAATTGGGCTTTTTATGTTTGCTAGATTCTTTGGATTGCTTTGAGGGATTAATATTGGATTTGTATTAATTTTGCATTTTTGGCTAGTTTTTGTACAATATTTTTCCCATTTTTGGTGAATTACTATTTTTGACTTTGTTGATAAAGAGGAAGATTTACTAGTACAAAATTGTAAGTTTATTTTTTTCATTTCTTTTGGGTGGGAATGTAATATTTTATGTTTCTGCATGTGATTGTTATTTGCAATTATGGGGATATGTGCTGTAATCAATTTATGTGGTGCATTGCGTTTATTTGTAGTTTTTTAACTGGAGACGATTACATTTAAAAAACATATTTTATATATAAATTTATTATCTTAGTCATCATTTACATTGGAGTTGTTCATTTTTTTGACTGATGTAATAAAATATGTTATTTAATTAAAAAATGATTTGATATGTTTATTTAGATTGTGCGGTAATTTTTAGGACTCTTAGTAGGTTAATATTTATTTAATAATATGCTCTTGGCAACTATTTCAAAGTAATGTACTCCATTATTCTATTTGAAGAATTAGACTTCAATTTGTTGCATGTAGTAAATTTTCTGGCTTGTTTGCTCCATTTAGGGATTATTTATCTAACAGATTGCTCCATTCATAGTTGTTGGAAGCTTTGCATTTTTTGTAATGTTTCTATAAATGTATAGAATGTAAGTTAGGTTCTGCCTAGTGTGGATTGGAAGGCATTGTGCCATCCTTCGACTTTGTTAGTTTTAGCTTCCTGTGCCAAGGTGCTGTCATTGAAATTCCACCATCATATTTGGAATTTGTGTTAGCGTCTTTGTCCAGCAGTCTGTCAACCCAAGTATCTTCAAAATAATCCAATAGCGGGCTTAGTTTATCTTGATTTTGTTTTTATAAACGGCTTTCTATTAGTAAATTGTTGTTTTTGGCTATATCTGTGACAGGAACATAGGCTAGTGCTATGATCTATTTGTATATGAAATGCAATTTGGCTATATCTAGAATATTCTACACTTAGGGCCTGATTCCAAGTATGGTGGTCTTGAGACCACGCACTGTCAAGGGCAGTCTGACTGCCACCTTTTCAATAGTCTGACTGCCCAGTTATGAATAGTGCAGTCAGTCCATCGCAATCTTCAGGATTTTGGATCCCGCAGCTTCGGTGGTCAGGAAAGGGCCGACCTATGTAGGCGGTGCCGATGTAGGCACCTCCATGGCGATTACGACCTGCCTTTCTGCTGACTGTTTCATGGGGGGACCCCACCATAAAAAAATCAGCAGAAAAGCAGGGAGGGGCCCAGGGCTATTTTGCATTGTGGAGACTCTGCATTGGGGGCAGATATTCTGTCCCCTCTGCTTGCACTGCTGTGTGTGTGTGGCATGCACAACATGGTGCATGGTACACAGTGCACCTGATGTGCAAGTGACACTGCCCTGTAGTGGCGTTTGCTTCAGGCTCTCCTTATGAGCCATACATGCCCCTCTGTTCCTCAGCTGACAACACACTGCCAGCCTGGTGGTAGTATCAAAATACAGCAGTCAGATTGTTGACGGTGTCTCCATATGCATTGATTTTAAATGATAGTAGCATCCTTGTATGGCTGCGTGGGGCTAATTTGTTAAATGGATCGAATCACGGCTTGTTGAAAGTCTATGATCATTTTTGGGGATAATAGTTATCTGTTTTATATATAATGAGTTTGAAGAGGACCTAATAAGCACTGCTTTGTTTATTTGCCTGTAGATCATATATAAAAAGGGTATTCTATTTTTCTATTCACTATTTACGGTGTATATCTGAGTAAATGGATTGGGACACATTTTGATGGTCCCATCCATCATGCCTGCATGACATTGGCTAGGTTTTAGGAAATTATTAGCTGTAAAGAATATTAGAATTCATTTCTCCTAATTTTGATTGTGATGTAAAAGGAAAGGTTCCTTATTATGTGTTATAGCTAAATGTTGTGCATGTCTTGGCATTTTCTAGGGGCAGGAGGAGTATCACTGGTGACTTCTTTAGTTCTTGCAGTTAAATGTTTTAAGTGGGCATGGGTGTAAGATAGCCTGTGATGTGTTCAGCGAGTTTTGGCATTATTGGCCTCATTGCAATGCTAGTCGGATAGCAAGCGACAGCCTGTCGGTTGCGATCCAACTGATATCTGCTGCCGCAAATCGACTGTCGCATTAGGATGGGGTGTTCTGCTCTCTTACATGAGGTTCATCAACTTTTGTAGTTGCCCTCCCATAGCATGCATAATAATATTTGGTACATTTCTAATTTATATTTTCTGTTGATGCACTTTATTGGCTTTAGTTGTAGCCTACACTGCTTTAATTTCTGTGAAGTAATGAACTTTGCTGCCTCAGCCATTATATCTGAAAGTAGTGTGATAGAAGAAATATATACATAATTTTAATTTCTGCAAGTTTGTTATTAACATGTACAATTTTGTAACTACATGTATGTTCTGTTGAGATGTTTCACATGGTTACGCATCTTTTCTTTTGGGGATGTTCTCATGTGGAGCAGAAGCTTACATTTCTGATGAAGGAAAAAACATTAGTTTCATTTGAAATGTTAAATTGTTGGTAGTTTGTAGTGGTTGAGGTTGCTAGGTTTATTTTTACTTGCTATTTGGGTGAGTTTATAGTATTTTAATAATTTGTGTATACTTACTTTCCTATATATTTTTGGCTGGTTTGTAATAGTTGTTTTCTACTGGCAGTTTATTCTCATATTCATGTTGTAGGTTTGTCTTTTACGAAGTCTATGTAAAGATACAGAAGTCTGAGAGAGTTTTGGTAATTTTTAATCATTTTACATTTTTTAAGTATATTCAGCATTACGTGGTTAGGTAGTTGTTGAAAAGCATATATTGCTTCTTTAATGGTCTGGTTGGAGAATCCAGCAGAGTTTCCTCATCTTGCAGTGTGTGTCGTTTAAAAAAAATATTTATTTTGTTGTTTAAATTAGTGTGCCTTTATATTGTCGTTTTAATTGTTTGAATGATTCTATTTGTTAAAGTTGTTTATAATGATATTTTATTGGTCGGTTTAGTTATGTCCTTCTATGGTAAATGATTATTTTGGTTGTCCTTTTAATGCATGCTATATAGGTTGCTAGTTATGAATGTACATTACTTTATATATATTATCTATTTTATTTAGTTTGTTGTTTAAATGTTTGTAGTTAAAGGCAAAACATTTTTGGGGTTGTATTTTTGTAATTTTAGGTATATAATTTACTAGGATTTTGTTGAAATGACATATTTATATCTAATTTTAACATCTGTATAAATTGGTTTAATTTAATTTTCCAACATTTTTTTATGTAAACGAGATTAAAAAAAAAACAATTCATAGTCATTATTTATTTATTAACAATGACAATTTTGCAGTTGATATCGTGTGAAACAATATTTTTGAAATATTTTTTGTTTATTTTAAAACATGTTATGTTATTGAAGTTTGTAATGCGCACAGATACTTCAAAGAGTGTCCCGGCACGAACCTTGAGAAGTGATTAAGGACAGGTTAGATAAAAAGAAACGTTTTGAGCCATTTTTTAACAAGAGTGGGGTCTTGGATGCTGCAAAGAGCTAATGGAAGAGAGTTCCAGGCTGTGGCAGCCCTAAAAGCAAGAGAGCTACCACCCATTCTTTTGAGGCGAAAGCGAGGTATCTGGGCGAAAAGCTGAGAAGCTGACCAAAGCTGTCTATCTGAGGTATAAAACATAAAACCTTTCCTTAAGTAAATTGGGCCGGAAGTGTGAATTGCATTGCAAACCAAAAACAAGGTGTGTTTCTCTTCCTTCCCAGTACCCATTCAGTCACCTCCTAGAACTTTTGTCCTTTATTCTTTCCTATTCTCCATTACAGCTGCCCCATCTGCAGAATTCAGAGAGTATCAAAGTTCCAGACACACTGACCAGCATGCCTTCCTTAATTTAGTACGCCAACTTGTTCCCCATAGTGCATACAGCCTTACTCATTAATGAGAGGTAATTTATTTGTATTTTTTCACACAGTGTCTTTTTAGTTTTTTTTCTGGCAAAGCCTTTAATCACTCTTTTTTCTAGTGTTATATTGCTCTGACTTAATTCATTTCAATCAGTCAGTGCTTTTTTATGTGAGGCATGCACGGGTAAATAATGGCCAATGGCTCTCCTAATCACATCAAATTCCAATGGGCGGAGGGAATCAGCAATGTCCTGCTACTGTGCCTCTACTTAAGTGGTTGCACAGGGCATGGTTTACAATTTGTCCTTCTGGTCCACCACCTGTACCAACGGAGCAGGAGATGGCAGCCTGACTGTGGTGGCAGAGGTTGGAGATAATCCAGCAGGAATATCATTGGCTCGGGGTGCAGGTGGCCGAAACAGATGCCACTGCCACTGTCCTCAGTTCTGCCAACCAGCTGCAGCCTCCAGCCAACTACATCACCGCCAGCTCTGCTGGCAGCTGTCATGTACCCGGTTGACCACCACTGTTGCCCCCCCACTCAGAATACCAGTTCCAGCACAGTATCCTGCAGCATCTGGCACAACTGGAGGAATGGTGTCCTGGTTGGAGCTGAAACTTGAACTCCTCATGACCTGAGTAGAAGGCGCCCATGTCTAAAGCCCATTTTCAATTCTTTGGTGGGAGGGACTTTTATTGTGGGTAGAAAGGGTGGGAAAGAGAGTTATGATTGGGGATTGGGCTTCGAACATTTAATATTTCTTCAGATAATGGTCGGGGCTGGGTGATTTGTTTGGGGAGAGGGGTTGGCCTGTTGTAGGTGAAAAGGGTGGATTTTAAAACTGTTAAAAAATAAAAGTAGTGAGTTTACAACGGGGTGTACCCTAAAAACTCTCTGACCTGGGTCAGTTAACGTAGGTACGTGTACAATGGTCAGGGTCTATTGATCAAAAGCAAGAATTTATCATAGAACCTTTTGCAATCATAAATTATTCAGAGATTACTTCTGTGCAGTACAAAAAATGTTATTTCAACATTTTGAGAAAAGTGTAATTCGTATTGTTCAAGATAAGTACCACAAGCATAATGACAGGCAAGAAACCAATTACTTCATTGGATCAAGTAGAAAGCAGGACATAAGTCTCAATTAAGTTCATGTGAAACAACGCTCTTGTGGATACGATTCTCAAGTGTCCGCTACATAGTATACACTTCAAATGCGCTCAAAAGTGACAAGGGAAAGAGACAGTTAGAGGGGATGGGTGTGGTTGGATACAGGTGGGGACTAGGTAAAGGGTGTTGTGACCTTATTACAATCACAGTGGTTTACGATGCAACCTTTACAGACTAATTTAGTTCATTAGTTCCATTTCCTTCTTTAACATAGGATCAGTATTAATCAATTGGTTGCTTCCTATGTTAGGAGGGTGAAATACAATCCGGTCTATGTTTCGACCCCCGGAATAAGGGTTGATTGAAGCCTCATGCTGGGGTCTTCTTCAGGACTTAGGGGTACAGGAGCGCCTAAAGATAATTATAGAAAGGACTGTATCAAAAACTGGAGTATGAGGAGCACTAGTACTGCAACTAACTCATTAAAAAAGGGAGCTTCTTACTTATTGTATGGCCGTCCAGTGGCCTATTGACGTTGGACCATCATCGGTTCCATAGTAGTAAGTGGTGACCTAAAGGTGTTTAAAAATTGGAGGCATAGGTTTGAGTACTGGGTTAATTAAGTAATCCTATGAGCAAAGGCTCGCAGAAATGACAAAGGGGACTTACTGGGACATCCGCGGCTTTCCAATCATCCTAATCATTGGATCATTTCCATTTCTTCGCTCGTCGAGATGCTTTTATTTCTGAAGATTAAAAGAAAAGTTTTGTATAATGTAAACGAGTCCTATTCCAGTGTAAGGGGATAGTTTATATCAGTATGAATGACACAGATGTGTATTCTAGTTCATACTTAAGTCTAGAGACATCTATGAGACAGGACTGGAAATTAGTTAATTGGTCCAGTGTCTCCAAGTAAGTCTATGGTTAGACATTTAAAACAAGTCTAGCTCGTATATCCAAGCAAGCAGATATTAGTCAATAAGGTAGAAGATACTCGAGGAGTATGGGATTCCTTATTGCCGCTTACCGTCAGGACTGCATCTGAGCGAGTACTATCAACAGCGCTGCCAAGCCGCGAGTGAGCAAGCCGCAAGGTGCAGGCGCTGGATACTGTCTGGAGGCACGTCGTGATCCTCCAATCAGGTTGCGGCATTCGCATCCTGTGCAGGGAGTGTCTACAAAGTTTTGAGGGAAACTAAGGTAGTCCCTAAGCCCCAAGTTAGGGGATATCCGTCCTGATTTTTGAACACTACAGGTTCTTGCTGATGGGGATTGTTACTGAACTAAGGCAAATACCCCCTGGATGTGAACTCGAAATGGGCAACAAGCAAAGTTAAACATGACAATAACTGTATAAGTCTTGCATTAGTAAGCTTAAAAACAGTGAAACATATTATCATACACATAGGGAAACTGTTCCGTAAACATTGAAAGACTCATTGTCCGACTAGACAGAACAGTGGTGTATTTGACGTTCAAACATAGCTAGAATGTAAGGAGCATGAAAGAAACATTGTAAACGTGTCAGCATTTTTAGTCACAATTAATCAAGGCCATTTGGGAAAAGGTTACATCTGTTTTATTCAGTCCATTTTGTACTGAGTCAAATTGCTGCATCCATTTGCATTCTCGTGTGTTCAAAATGGAACAAAATGTTGAAATAAAATTTTTTGTACTGCACAGAAGTAATCTCTGAATAATTTATGATTGCAAAAGGTTCTATGATAAATTCTTGCTTTTGATCAATAGACCCTGACCATTGTACACGTACCTACGTTAAAAAATAAAAGGGCAAGAATGATTTGACTTTATTTATGATTCAAATCTTTATTTTGGTGTTTTACTTTAGCATAGCCTGTTTTACAAATGTGTTTAAAAAGTGTATATCAGGTAGTCATACCTTCACCCTATTACCATTTTTAGGTACATTGACCACTAGGGGGTTTGCCATTGCCCATATTGGCTACAACAAACAAGATAAACAACATCTTAACCGCATCGCTGCGGCGGCTTTTCCCGCTGTGTGCGGCAAATTTGAAAAAGCCGCTTTACATGACGAGCTCAGCTCGTCATCGCACACGACCATCGTGGCTGATGACGAGCTCAGCTCGTCATCAGCAGCGAAGAGGATAAGTAGAAGTTAAACTAACTAAACTAGTTCACTTCACTCCATAGTTCTCTTACCTGAATAGATGAAGCAAGTGCTTCTATCTCTCTCCATCTTCTTTCTGCAGGGTTTCCAAAGGTTCATCTTATGGTGGTGGTAATAGTAGCAGGCTAGTGCACTAACAGGGAAGAAATTACTAGCAATATCCCCTTCCCACCTAGGTGAACTCCAACTGTTGGATGAATCAAAGGA
The DNA here is from genome assembly GCF_964263255.1 of Lissotriton vulgaris. NCBI lineage: Eukaryota > Metazoa > Chordata > Amphibia > Caudata > Salamandridae > Lissotriton > Lissotriton vulgaris. The sequence goes on along the minus strand of NW_028246132.1, from coordinate 204,338 downwards.
TTGTCCATCACCGGCCACTAGTTTTAGCGAAAATACAGACTTTGTTGGTTATATATTTAATATCATAATCAGGCCTGTGCGTAGACTGCAGAGTTTTAAAAAAGTGACAGAAAAACTCATCAGAGTTCTGCAAGTGGCAGAGTGCAGTGGGAACTGCCGTTCCCATTGATCTTCCTGCCGCTAAAATAGAAAATCTACCCAAGCGGCAGCTCACGCTCGCTGAGTCAGGAGAAGAGGACCGAGAATAAGGAGTGGACAAGTTTAAATGTGTACGCAAGTCAAGACCTGAATGTTAATGTTGACGAATGATGCGTGGGAGTGTCAATGGGGCAGGTGTTGGCAATTGCTCAGGTAATAGTCGATCATGCAGTGTGTTGGTGTCACTTTCACCACATCCGCAGTTCCAACTGTGTGATTCATTTATGGCGTAAAATTAAGTCACACCTAAATAAATCACACAGCCTGGGTGAAGAGGGTTATGGGTTTGATGAATGGATGGGAAAGGAGATTAAAGGAATGGTGTCATAAAGACAAACACTACCCAATAAAAATATTCATCAGGGCTATGAGTAGCACATCATCATCAATTTGTTGTGGAAGGAAATGAAGGGATGAGTGGGACACAGTTCAGTTTAATGCTTTGCAAAATGTCCCTCAACCCCAGTGACCCAGGTTATATTATATACCTGAATCTTTTATCATCTACGTTTGAAAAATACAAATTATGGAGAAGTGAAGTGAACCGACACAGCTCTAAAAAATGATTGTTAAAAGAAAAATGATACTGTAGTTTCAAATTAGTTGGTGCATCATCATTGTTTTCAGATTGTTCTTCAATCTTGGGGGCCTAGCTGAAGTGGTCGAGGAAGGTAAGCAGGAGTGTATTGGAGCATTCACCTTTTGTGCAAGAGAAGAGAAGGTCTGAGGATTGTAAAACAGATATTTCAATATAGTTTCAAGAAGAATGAGAGAAGGTAAGCTTCATTAGGAGTGTACTAAAAACATTCAGAGGCAGAGCAACAGCATAGTCTGCTGCAATCATTCATTTTATGACTCATATGTGATTGAATAACTAAGAAGTAAGAGCAATTTACAATCAGTCACAGACAAGTAGTTGTTTGTACTGTGCTGATCAATCTTACAACTGTCATCCTATTCATAACATTTAGCCCACTGCCTGCATAATTTGAGGATGTGACATCACATGTCTGACTCTAGTTGCTTACAACAATATGCCTCCCACCCGACCAACTCACATAATAGCGGAGTCTCACATTTAAGCCAGCACACACACCCATTGCATTTTAAATGAGCATACCTCTCACCAGTCCTCAGAGCTGATTAAGCATCTTAGAGTCATTATCATGTTGGTTTCCCTGAAGTCGATAACTTCCTTCTTCTGGCTGCTGTTGAGGTAGTCCAGTCCTGGGTCCTTCCATCATCCTCCTGACTCCAAGAAACAAACCAGTCCAACTCCGTCCCGACTCAAATGAGCGAGATTGACCTGTAGGGCGCTGTTGTTGAGGAACAAGAAGAGAAACATTGAGCAATTCTTTTGTGGAGATTTGTATTTGTTAATGTTAGAAATTGTTGTCTCTAGTTGGCAGGCTGCTACCCTGTCCAAGTAGGCACTCTTCATCCTAGACAGGATAAGGGAGCTATACTTCTAAAAAAACTGCTGCTCTCCTCCTTGGTAGCTTGGCACAAGCAGTCAGGCTTATCGCAGAGGCAATGTACAAAGCGTTTGCAAATAACACACAGTAATATAGTAAAAACACTGCAAAAGGACACCACATCAGTTTTATACAAATAGCCAATATTTAACTGTGTAAAACAAGGCCAAACTACACAAATCCAGCATACAGTTATCAAGATACAAATAACGAAAAATAGACTTTAATACAGTTCATTGAAGAAGATAGCCCCATCCGGGGTTATCATGGCATCGTGAACAAACAAATCCAATGGTTCAGGCCAGATCACCACTGGAGCGCTGTCATCAGCTGACAAACTGGAGTCGATGGTGCAGGTGTCAGTGGGCCAATGCACAGGAATGGGATGGGGCAGTGCATCATGTAAATTATGAGCTGTGCCCCCATACCATAGAGTAGCAACGTTGATGTCGGCTTGCAGCGTTGTCGTCGGTGAGACCAGACAGGCAGTATGAAGTGAGGTGGTGAGCAGCGCGGTGCAAGCAGCAGCTTGGTGGTGGCGTCCGACATCAATGAGACCAGGGTTGCTGTGAGAGGTACGGTGGTGCCCTCTGCATTACCTCCAGATCACTGACCCAGCAGCTGCATAGTTGATGGCATTAGGTTGTTTTTCTCTCTGTGGTAGCTAAAACCCACATTTGCAGATGCAGGTAACCAGAGGAAGGTGAAGTATTTGCTGTTCTTGAGACTTCTTGAACAGGGTACACACTCTACCTAAAGCCCTGGAGACACTCAGAAAATAAGTTTGTAGAAAGTCCAGTCCTGTCCTTTCACTGCCTAAGACAGAAGCAGCCACTGGAGGCTAACACAGCAAAGCACACAACAGAGTGTTAGTCTCTCCTCACAGGCTCTCCAGCTCTTCCTCTTTGCACTTTTCTTGATCCCAAAGAGACCTAAAGACCTGGGGACAGGGCCCCAATACTTATTTATTTATTTATTTATTTTATGTAGCTTGTAAAGCGCACAGCTACCCCCGGAGGGGTGTCCCGGCGCTGGAGCCTGAGTCTCAGAGGGGAAAGGGAACAGACAGGGGAATGACATGATAGATCAAAGTCTAGAAAAGAGCCAGGTTTTGACTTACTTATACCACATTCCCCTTAAAATTGGTACCAACAAAGTTTCCCTGGCATACATAAACCAGTTCTGCCTGGCTCAGGCCAGGTTCAGTCCAGGAGGTGGAGACATCTTTGTGAGAGGCAGCCACAGTCCATTTAGGTGCAAGCAGCAACTCTTCCTACTACTCTAAATCCAGCCAGGTCTATTCAGCCTTGCCAGAGGTCACCCAGGAAATTACACTACAAAACCACCCCTTGTATCTTCCTACTGTGAATGCACATCCCTGTCACTATTAACCAGAGACTGGAAATACACAAAATGACAAAGACACACTGAATGGTTGAGCAAGAATATGCCCACTTTCTAAAAGGGGCATTTCGAACACACAACTTAAAAATCATCTTCACTTAAAGATGTAGTTCAGGAAGCCTAAACTCCAGCTCTCTATCTTGTCCCAGTGGAAAGTTATCTTTGTAAGGTGATACAAGGACACTCCCATGTCAACCTATGAGACAGAAAATGAAAAATGAAATGCACAGTATTTCCCTATCAGGACATGTAACACACATCAGTATATGTCCTACCTTTCCCTCACACAGCACCATGTCCATGGGGGTTACTTGGGTTTACCTTAGGGGTATCTTAAATGTAAAGAGAGGGAGGGTTAGTGCCTGGCCAGTGGCTGCACTTGCCACGGTGATAAGGCATTACAAACTGTATGCTGACACTGCAGTGGCAGGCCTGAGAACCCTTTTAAGGCTACTCATGTAGGTAGCACAATTAGTACTGCAGGCCCACTAGCAGCGTTTGATTTACAAACCCTGGGAACACACAGTGCACTGTACTAGAGACTTAGGAGTTAAACAAATAAGCCAATTATGGAAACACCAATCCCACAATTTACAGCAGGAGTACTTGCATTTTAACACTGAGCAACAGTGAGAAAGTGCACAAAGACACAAAAAAGAGCAAAAACAAAGTAGAGCACACAGTCAAAACCAGGAGGTCAGAAAGTAAACAGACAGGGAAAACACACCAAAATATGCCAGGCGTAACACATGTCCCCACCAGCTGAAAGTAGGGAGAAATACCGGCCCACCTGGGAGTTCTCTTCAATAAGGCAGAAGAACCTGGACAGACCATCAGCGTTGGCGTGTTCTGTGCCAGGGAGGTTTTCCGTCGTAAAGTCCCTTCCCTGTAGGGAGATGGACCACCTTAACAGTTTTTGGGGTCTCACCCCTCACCTGCATTATCAATTTGAGGGGCCTGTGGTCGGCCTAAACTCAGAAGTAAGTCGCAAACAGGTAGGGCCGTAGCTTCTTCAGGGCCCAGACCACAGCAAAAGGCTTCTTGCTCTGTGGTACTCTTTCCTGGGGAGTAGTCTCCTGCTAAGAAAGACTACAGGCTGGTCTAGGCTCTTTTCATTCAGTTATGAGGGCACCCCTCCCACACCCTGCTCTGAAGCATCTATCTGCAAAACAAATTCCCTTGAGAAGTTGGGTATTGGCACCATGCTCATGGCGGCCTTCAGGGCATGAGAAGCGGTCTGGCAGGCATCGGTTCAGATAATCTTCCTGGGCTGCTTCATGGAAGTCAGCTCAGTCAAGGGTGCAACAATGGTGCCATAGTCTGGGTCTGTCTGGGTCTTTGGGGGCTCCCAAGCCAGAATAGTGTCAATCTTAGGCTGCAGGTGTGCTAACTGGCCGCTGCCTACCTGGTACCCTGAGTACACCACAGACCCCTGCCTGTACTGGCACTTGCTGGCCTTGATCATGAGGCCTGCCTTCTGTAGAGCCTTCAACACTTCCCAGAGGTGGTACAAGTGAACGTCCCTGATGGAACTGAACACTGCAATGTCATCCAGGTAGGCAGCACTGAAATCCTCCAGACTAGTCAGTACCAGGTTGACCAACCTCTGGAAGGTGGCGGGACATTCTTGAACTCAAAGAGCATCAGCCAGAACTGGTAGTGACCCTGTGGATTTGAGAATGCTTACCTCTCCTTTGCTTTATTAGTTTAGGCAGTCTGCCAATACCCAGACATTAAATCAAACACTCTGAGGAATTTAGCAGCTCCCAACCTATCTATGTGCTCAGGGGATGTTGAGTGTGTCAGTCCTGGTGACGGCATTAAACCTGTGGTAGTCCGTGCAGTTCAAAAGTTCAGGAGTGGCACCGGGTGCAGTAGCCTTAAGGGATCTAGACCACTGGGCTGGCCCAAGGACCATAGGAGGGCTCTAGCACCCTTACCACCAGTAACTAGAAACCTCTTCCATGATGCTGGCTCTGACCCCTGTCAGTCAGCCTATCAATTGTATGCTTTACAGGAGGACTGCCCCCTTGTCCACATCATGGGCACACCAGTGGGTGACACCTGATGTCAGGGTGAACAGCTTGGCAAAACTTTCCAACAGCTGGCAATAGTACACAGCTTCTCTGGGGTCAGTGTAGGAGAGAGGTTCATACCTTCCACTAATCCATCACACTCCTTGGTAGACAGGAGGTCAGGGAGATGTTCACTCTCCTCTTTCAGCGCATCATCTCTCACCAAGACCATGCTTACTTCAGACCCCTCAACGTGAGGTTTCATGCTGTTCACATGTAGAACCCTCTAGGGTTTCTGGGAGTCTGCAAATTCACCGGGTAGGTGACATCACTTCTGCGCTCCACCACCTCAAAACAGCCCAGTCCATTTGTCCTGCAGAGTACAAGGCTCTACAGTGGCCATGAGCCACACTTTCTGAACAGGCTTCATCTCTACCTGGCTGTCCTCCAGGTTTGCTTGGATGAGTTTCCTGATGCGCCTAATCTGGTTTCTAAAGGCTAGCATTAACTAAATACTTCCTGGGAGGGGTCCTGTGGTCTGTCTCATACCCTTCTTTCACCAAACTGGGAGGATATCTTACAGGTTGATTGCTTTATTTCGATATGCATATATCATAAAAGCAGTACAAAAGATAAAAACAGCATGTCGAAAAAGTATGACTGAACATTAAGAAAAAGAGTAAAACACATTTGGTCAGCATAAATTAATTAAAAAAGGATTAAATTGATATGGACAGTCTTCTAAGTCTAATCAACCAGGCCCATTTTAAAAACTTGGAAACAGCACATACAATAGGAGGGGATGTATTGGTTAAAAGAATCCGGAGGGCAACAGAGTACTGACGGGTACCCAATTCTCTGCAGATAGGTCCAAGCCAACGTGATCTGGGGCGTCCATAGTCCGGGCATTCAAAGAGAAAGTGTGGCACCGTATCTTACAGGATGCCCATGCAGCAGCTCAAAGGGACTGAACCTAATGACTTCTGGAGGACCTCCCTGTACGCTGAGAAGAGGCATGGCAAGAGGATGCCCCAATTACGTCTCATGGGGTCGGTCACCCATGATCATGCCCTTCAGAGTTTGGTTGAATCTCTCCACCAAACCATTTGCTTGGGGGTGGTAAGGATTGGTGAACTTGTAGGATATGCCACACTCCTCCCACAGGGGTGTCATATACTTGGATATTAAATTGGTAGCTTGGTTTGATATCACCTCTCTGGAGAACCCCATGTGGGGAAAAATCCACATCAAGGCCCAGCCCACCATAGGTGCTGTTGTTGTCCTCAGAATGATAGCCTCCAGCTAGTGGGTGACGTGGTCTACCAAGATGAGGTTCTACCTGTTGCCTATCTCTACCTTAGGGTCCAGAGGCCCCACAAGATCCATCCTCACCCACTCAAAAGAGGTGCCTACAAGTGAAAGGGCTGGAGAGAACAGGTTCTCACTGTTACCACTTGCCTGGCAAGTTTGGCTAGACCTACAATGAGTGTCAGACTGCCTTTGTATTTGGGGCCAAAAGAAGTGGGTGACAATCCTGTCAAAGGTTTTGTCCTGCCCCAAGTATCCTGCCAAAGGCACATCGTGAGACAGACCCAGTAGGAAGGTCCTGAAGCGCTGAGGTTCCACCAGCAAACGGGCAGACCCAGGTTCAGCAACCTAAGACTAGTTGTATAGGAGGTCATTCTCTCAGTAGATCATGTGTGATCCAGACTGATCATCAGCTGCCTGGTTTATAGCCTGCTGTCCCAAACCCTTTGGAGAAGAGCACTTTCTCTGCTCCCTGCAGACCTCTTCCCTGGTAGGACCCCTTCTTGCTGCCGATAGGTCAGCTCAGACAAGTCAACCAGTTCAGCCACTTGCTCCCCTATAGGTTCCGGGGCATCCCACTTGAGGTCAGCCTCCTTTCGGACTGTTGGAACTTTAGGGGTGGGTTTCCTGCGCTCTTTGTCCTTTCTCTTGGCAAGCATTTGGGGCACTGTTACAGGGTCCAGGACCTTCTGATTTCACTTGCTGGTTGCCACGGACCGAGTGGTCATGCATGCTTATGCTGTCAACCCAAGGATCGCCAACTGAGACCTGAGCTCCACATCCTTCCATAAAGTACTGTACCAGGCCATTACCTAGCAGACAATCTAGAGGCATGGTAAGGATCACAACCACCATCAAGTGATCTGAGACCCCCACTCAAGAGAACCTATACCACCTTACACTGGTGCTCTGAGTTGTCTATATCAATTAATTGGTGGATGGCCCAGGGACTACAGTGTCGCTGAGCCCTTGGATACGATGTGAACTGGGTGGTGCTCATCACGGTTATGGTAGGTCACAGTGCAGGCAGCGGAGTCATCGTCGTTGAGGTGCTTTCATTAGCTGATGAACTGGAGTCAATGGCGTCGGTGTTAGTGGACCAAGCCTATGGTGTGGGACGGGGTGGTGTGTCATGTAACTTACTCGGGATACCCCGTAACCACTGTGCAGGCAGCGGAATCGAAGTCAGCTTGCAGAGTTTCCATTGACAAGACCTGGGCAGCAGTGTGAAGCAAGGCGGTGCGGCGTGCGGTGCCCATACGTCACGGTGCAAGCAGTGGCTCGCTGGCAGCGGTGAATGGAGTCATCAGTGAGACATGGGTTGTGGTGCAAAGTTCGGTGGCGCCCTCCTATGGACCATCAGGTCACGGAGCTGGCAGCGGCGTTCTTGAGGGAGCCAGGTTGATTTTTCCCTCTGTGGTATGTAAAACCCACAGTTCCAGACGCAGTACCCAGAGGAAGGTGAAGCCTTTGCTGTTTCTGGGACATCTTGAACAGAGGGCAAGCTCTATCTCAAGCCTTTGGAGACACTCAGAAAAAGAGGTTTGTAGAAAGTCCAGTGTAGTCCTTTCACTGCCCAGGGCAAATGCAGCCACTGAATGGCAACACAGCAAAGCCCACAGCAAAGTGGTAGTCTCTCCTCACAGCTACTCCAGCTCTTCTTCTTGGCAGTTTTTTTTTATCCCAAAGAGTTCTAAAGTCCTGGGGTCAGGGCCCCAATATTTATACCACATTTCCCTTTGAAGTTGGTACCACCTAAATTCCCCTGGCATACATAAACCAGTTGTGCCTGGCTCATGCCTAGTTCACTCCAGGAGGGTGAGACAGCTTTGTGAGAGGCAGCCACAGTTCATTCATGTGCGAGCAAAAACTCCTCCCACTACTTTAAATGCCGCCGGGTTTATTAGACCTTGCCTTGAGTCACCCAGGAAAGGCAGGATACAACGTAACTTCCCCCTTGTGTCTATTTTAGAGTGAATGCACATCCCCAGGTCCTGTCACTCTTAACCCAGATGGCAAATACAGAAAAGGGAAAAGGCGCATAGGACGGTTAAGCAAGAAAATGGCCACTTTCTTAAATGGTCATTTTTAAGCGCACAACATGAAAATCATCTTCACTAAAATATGTATTTTTAAATTTTGAGGTCAGAAAGCCTAAACTCTAGCTCTCTATCTTTTCCCAATGGAAATATATGCTTGTAAGGTGTTATAAGACAACTCCCATGTTAATCTTTGAGAAAGATAGCCTTGTAATAGTGAAAAATGAAATGCACAGTCTTTTACTTTCAGGAAATGTAGCAGACACCATTACATGCCCTACCTTTCACCCAAACTGAACTATGCCCATAGGGGTATCTTGACTACCTTTAGGGTGTTCTATGTGTAAGAAAAGCTAAGATAAGGTCCTGGCAAGTATGCACAATTGCCCGGACGAGATGGCAGTAAAAACTGTGCACAGACACTGCAGTGGCAGGTCTGAGAACTCTTTGAAGGCTACTTATGTGGGTGTCACCATCAGTGCTGCAGGCACACTAGCAGCATTTGATTTACAGGCCCTGGGCACAGACAGTGCAGTGTATTAGGACTTTAGAGTAAACCAAATAAGCCAATTATGGATGCACCAAAGCAGTGAGAAAGTGAGCAGACACTAAACCATCAAAAACAAAGTTCTGCACACTTTCAAAACCAGGAGGTCAGAAAGCAAAGAGGCTGAGGAAACACGCCAAAAGATGCCAGCTCTGACAGTTAACTAAACTGACTGGTCTGGTCTTTGAAGATTGAAAACCAGAAAATAACTCACTAATGTCAAATGGGAAGGGCCAATCACCTTCAGGAAAAATTGATCACCCATCAGCCCCCAAACACTGCGATTCATCACAATCAAGCTTACACATTAGTTGAACACCTTCCCTCACTGTCTGCCACCACATGAATCATCAATCATTACTCGCAATCCCTCAAAATGATCTAACTCAGTATTGCCATAGTTACCTGTTCTAGTCCAAGCACTGTGGTACACAATTGTATCCCTCTTTGATGCAGGCAACACACATTAGGCTGGTTTGTAAAACAAATGCTCTGGAGCAGTGCTGCTAGTGGATGAAAAAAGGATAGGCATTCGATGGAGGCAGGAAACTCAACCTCCTGTTATGCTCCTAATTCAGGAAGACCTATTGCTGGCTGTGGCTGTTGCCCACTCTTCTGTTTTTCCTGCAATGATTGGGTGAAAGACACAAATCCAATTCAATGTCACTGCTTGTCGTTTTAGACATGATTGCAGTGGCTGCCTCGCTGACAGACATGGCCTTGGGCTTAGGTTTTGGCCCACTTGCCAGTGGTTGAAATCTGAGCCTTATTCTCCTCTTCATTTGCCATTTTATGGGCAGCACATTTCTTTGAGGCACATTTCTTTTTTTTTTTAAAACCTTTATTTCGGAACAAGCTCATACATCATATCACATACAGATTGGTTACATGTAGATAAGACACATCACAGTTGGCTGTCAATGAATTAAATTCAACCTCAAAGCAGGCACGTCTCACAGAGAAATATATAGGCGTGGCTAGGCCGTACATTGGATGCGTATTGTTCATTAGGGCACATTTCACAGTTGACAATCATGTCTCCAGACAGTCTATAATATAGCCTAATGCACAGGCCATAACATCGGGTAACATCAATGACGCTTGTCTCACAGCTACATCATTGGCAGTGCTCAGAGCGGCAGAAGCACAGGGCAATGATAACTTCGGGGAACATAACAGTCGCCCCAAGCCTTCATTAGGCGATCACCACAGCAGGCATTCCAATACAGTCAGCGCTGGGCGTAAACTAACATACCCCTCCCCATCGGTTGTACGCAACTATCATGTAGCGCCGCATTCACACCTCCCCAATTTGCCCGTCACTTTCCGATTCGTCCTGCTGGACGACCCTAGATAACCGGTAAGTCTGCAGTGGGCTCCAGAAGTCCTTAGGTCTACAGCGGACAGGCATTAATTCAGCGTACACATTATATTGATCCTGACAATATTCCAAATCGTTCAACCAGTCTTTGAATTTAGGGGCCCTGCCTCTTCCCCATCTACAAGCTAGCCGTCTTTTTGCCAACAGTAGCGCGACATCCGCAAATCTGCGGTGAGACCTCGGCACATCTTTCGTGTATCCCAATACCATAATCAGGGGATCAAAGGTGATAGCTCCCTCAGTCATGATCTGCAATGCATCGTGAACCTGAGCCCAGTAGTCCTGCACCACCCCACATTCCCATGCTAAGTGGAGAAAGCCAGCCCCCTCCACCCGAATTCGAACACACCTGTCATCGTCTGCCAACCGAAAGCGAAATTTCCTAACCGGTGTGTAATAGAATCTCTGCACAAATTTATAGTGTATGATCTTAAGCCTGCAGCTTGAAGAGATGTTAGCGGTGACCCCACAACAATATTTCCATTGCTCCTCAGTGATGTCAACGCCCAATTCCCGATTCCACTGCTCTCGTGCATAACTAATGGGAGTTGTTCGCTGTGTCCTAATAGTATTGTACAATTTAGATACCAGATGACGGCCATCCGACACCAGCATGATGTGCAGCGGCAGCGCCACCCCTGGCTCGTCCGGAAAGTGAGGTAGCAAGTCGCGTAATCCCTGACGGAGTCTGATATAATAGAAGATTTCCAACGGAGAAGGCTGCTCCCCCCTAAAAAAATGGTCTCTCGTACGGAGTTGGCCTTCATGAAAGAGGTCACCCCACTTAGTCACGTGGTTCCGCCTGCACATGTTCTGAAACCCTGTTTCTTGCAATAAGGAAAATTTGGGGTGAAACGTAAGGGGCATCACCGGTGAATAAAGCAGCGTAATGTCCACAACTTTCGCTATACGAGTCCACCCATCAATCGTGCATGTCACCGTGGTGGCAGGGGTCTCTACATCTCCCGCCCTCCCCTGCAACATGCCATTCAGTGGAAGTGGATGCACAATCCATTCCTCAGCGGCTATCTGTGGCATGAAAGGTGCGGGGTGGACCCAATAATACGCGTGTTGCGCCTGGGCGCTTAGGTAATATATCTCCATATCCGGGACATCGAACCCCCCCTTGTCATAAGGCAGTGTCAGAGTGGACCATTTCAGACGTGGCTGTTTGCCCCCCAAAAAAGTCTAAGCAGTTCCGATCTTAGCCGCTTGAAAAAGTAGGCGCCGGGGTGGTAGGGGACATTTTGAAATAGATACAAAAAACGGGGGAGCACCACCATTTTCACCAATGAGGCTCTACCCGCCATAGAGAGCGGCAGGGACATCCATGTCGTGACATCATCAGTCAGTTTAGAAATGGCAACTCCGTAAGTCTGATCGTCTCCTCCCTACTGAGTGACACCATTATACCCAGGTATCGTAGATCGGTATCGCACCATTCAAGAGGATAATCCAGCTGAAATTTCTCAACAGCCGTCGTAAGTGGGAAGAATTGTGATTTCTTCTAGTTGATATGTACCCCCAATAGTCGTCCAAAAACAACGAGCTCTCACAGAAGCGGGTTGAGATTCTCCTGCGGGTTCTTCACATACAGTGTAATATCATCCGCATACAGGGACACTCCTATCTGTCGCTGAAAACAGTTAAATTCGCTAGTCTTATGTAGTTGTCTAATCCGGCAAGCCAGCGGCTTAATTGCTATGGCAAAGAGCAACGGGGAGAGAGGACAGCCCTGCCTAGTTCCCCTTGTGATAGGCATCTGGGGGGAGAGCGTGCCGTTAACTATCACTCTAGCCACTGGGCTAGTATACAGCAACTTCACCCACGCAATAAAGATTTTGGTAAATCCCATTCTGCACAATACATCAATCAGGTACGTCCATTCCACGGAGTCGAATGCTTTCGTAGCATCCCAACAAACTGCTGCAACAGGGACTTCAGGCGCATAAGTTGGTATTAACGAGAAGTGTGTGCGAAGGTTATGGGTAGTAGCGCGCCCGGGACGAAGCCGGACTGATCTGGCAGCACTATAGTGGGCATGATCAATGACAGCCGCAACGCCAGCACCTTCGCTAGAATTTTCGCATCGCAATTAAGCAGCGATAGGGGTCGGTAGGAGTCCGTGTCTAGGGGGTCCTTACCAGGCTTCAGTAAAGACATAATTGCCTCCTCCCTCATCGAGCCCGGCAGTATCCCCACCTCCAGTGATTCCTAAAATACCTCTTTAAGCACCGGGGCCATCGTGTCCACATAGCATTTATAAAACTCAGCAGGGAGTCCGTCCAATCCCCGCCGCCTTGCCATTACTTAAGGACATTATGGCATCTCGTATTTCATCAACCTCTAGAGGTCCACCAAGAAATGCTCTATGTCCATCGGACAACCAGCATAACGCAATGTCGTCCAAAAAGCCCCCAAATCTGACCTCCCCCGCTTGCTGCGTAGAGTATAATCGCTCGTAGTGTTGCAAGAAAGCCTTCTGAATATCCACCGTGTCTCGACACCGTGTACCATCGTGCGTAGTAACTTCAAGGATGCCAGTGCTAAAGCGTTGATGCCTCGTGAGAGCAGCTAGTACCTTACCCGGTCTTTCCCCTTCGCAGTACTTTCTAGCCGTCCAATACTTCCCCCTATATTTCGCTTCTCTAGCAGCTTCTTCCTCAAATTCCGAGAGTTTGTCCCTGAACTTATGGTAAATCTCAGGGTCGGTGCAACTTATCATCCCTCTCTCCAATGCTTTCAGTTCCGATTCTAATTTCTCTAATGTTCTGACAATGGTTCGGAGTATCCCACAGCTTTTAGAGATCGTAATCCCTCGCATAGTCACTTTAAATGCCTCCCAAATCATTTCAACACTATCAACTGACCCTTTATTCCTGGGAAAAAATGCCTCAATCTCATCCCTAAGTTCCGTCTTGAAGACCGGATCTAAGAGTACTGAAGGAAACAACCTCCAAGGCGGTCGGGGCCTATTGCGACCCGGGAAAGTCACGACAGCCAGTACCGGACAGTGGTCCGAGTAGGTTCTGAACAGGTGTTCCTCCCTCTTCAAGCCTGTGCTAAGGCCCCGTGAAAGAAAACAATAGTCCAATCGCGCCCATGAGCGTGCAAGTGTAGTAAAGTGTGTGCCTTCCCTGCCGTCGGGGTGTGTGAACCTCCAGCTATCGATCAATCCAGCCTCCTCAAGTATGCCTTGCAAGATGTCCCTCGCTTGTCTGTTATACTGACTGCTCCCGTCTGATCTATCCGCTCCTGGCCTCAAGGCTAAGTTAAAGTCCCCGCCCCATATGACGTGTGTGGCCTCCGTGGCAAGATCATGACCCCAGAGAGTAGTAAAGAAACCCGGAGTGTCTACATTGGGGGTATAGCAGTTCACAATCACAACAGTATCCAACCCGAGCCTCCCCCACAATATCATATACCGCCCGCCCCATACAGTCTCACCCCCAGCTCTTTAAAATGAAGTGTCCTTTTAACAAGCACAGCAGTCCCTCTAGCGTATGACGAGAATGACGAAAACTTCCTAACAACGGCCCAGTGACTAGCAAATTTGGGGTCCACCCGTGGGCGGAGATGTGTTTCTTGCAATAATGTGATCTGCACCTGGTGCCTATCTAAGTATGCCAACACATTCCTACATTTCCTTGCATCATTAAGACCTCGCACGTTCCAAGACAGAATCGATATTTTATCCAGTGCAGCGTCAGCCATTACCCACCTAGCAAGTCATCATCACCAGCGTAGCCATGTGTCCATACTTCAGTTCAAATGAAATACCACTCAGCCAAGTCTCACCATGTATGCGCATCCACAGCCTATCTACATTCCAATCCCTCCCCATAGTCCCCCCAACCCGAACTTGATAACGCTCAACTTCACCCCCCCAGCCCCGCAATATACTAGAACATAGGTCCAGAAACAAATACAGTTCGATCAATGCACACAGCCCAGCACAAAGGTGCACAGCACACCACCCATCAACCATCAAGGGAAAACCTGCGCCCCAACAGCAGTAGGAGCACGCCAGAAAACAAGTCACAAGGTCTCCACATGCTAGGAATAGCCAAACGCGGCCCACAATATCGCAACCTTTTCGAGGCCCCCGAACCAATGCGGCAGTCAAGTGCATAGGAACAATGAGAACAGCAAAACAAAGGAAAATAGTTTCAAGGGCCCACCGCCCCACAAGACAAACGCGCCCACCCTCCTCCCACCGAAGCATCCCCAACCTGCCAGTGCCCCCTACCCTCTCCCCACCCAATACAAAACCCACAAACCCCAACATTTGTATTAGAAGTAGCATAGTCAAAGGGGTATACCCTTCAGGGTGAAATCTAGAGGTGCACATAACCTCCCCCCACACCTCGCCTTTGGCCCAAAGATCCCACAGGAGGCATGACCCAGGTAAATGTAAATGTAAATGTATAGGCATTTATATAGCGCACTGCTTACCCGTAGGGTCCCAAGGCGCTTCGACCGCTGCGAAACCCTTCCTGGCTTCCCTGAGAGATGGTCCCTTAATGGGTATCTCCAGGGTGAGACCAGGCATCCCCGGCGGTCTGGTGGGGCCGTTAGTGAAGATGAGGCAAGCTAATGCCCAGAGTTGCCGAGTGTGATCGCTGATCAGAGTGGGCACCGAGGCGAGAGAATTATCGAGTCCGCTGACCCTGGTCCAGAAACCTGCCGCGCCGGGAATCGAACCCTGGTCCCGGGCCGTCCTCTGCTCTCGGGTCTGCCGCCTCTAACCAGTGAGCCACACTACTTCACCCCCCAGGTAGTGGGAGGGGGTTGCCTGGAGTACATTACCACCGTTGTCCAGTGCTCGTTCAAAGACCTCTGGTAGCAAATGGCATGACCACTTCCAAAGCCTCCGCAGTGGTTACACAAATATGGGGAAAGGAGGGAATTGGTGAGGCCTCTCAGGCAAAAAACCAGTGTTCATGCACCGAATACACAGTGTCATTCATCCTCGTTGGCCGAGTGAAAATCCTCCTGTCTGTCTTCACCATTACGCCGTCCCGCCGCCCGCTCCCTCTTAAGCTGTTTCACAAAATCCTCCGCCTGTTGTGCATTGGTAAAGAAATACTGTTTCGCCTGGTGCGTCACACGCAATTTAGCAGGGTATAACAGTGCGTAGTCCACCTGCAGCTCCCTGAATTTCTTTTTGACGTCAATGAACTTTCTCTGCTGCTCCTTCACAACAGGGGTAAAGTCTGGATAGATGGAGAAGTTGACCCCCTCGCAGGATAGCGTGCGGGTGGCACGCGCCGCTCTGAGAGCCGCATCCCAATCTCGGTATTTGAGGAGTCGAGCAATAATGGGCCGCGGCGACGCTCCAGGGTTAGGCCTAGGTCCAAGTGATCGATGCGCCCTTTCCACGATAAATTGCTTGGAGAACGCCTCCGGGCCGATCGCCGCAAGTAGAATCTTCTCCACATAGATCTCCATCCTCCCCACATTGGTCAACTCCGGAACTCCCTCCACGTGTATAATATTGTGACGACTTCTTGCTTCCAACTCCTCGTTCTTCGCGGCTATGATCCGGAGCACATTATCCATCCTTGCAATTTGCGTCGTGTGGGTAGCTGCGGTATCATCATGGTCAGATATACGCTGCTCGGCCGTTGTGAGACGTTCTTCATGGATGTCCATCTTCTGCACCACGGCATCCATTCGTGACGACATTTTGTCCACTTTGTCCACAATGGTGGCAAACCCCTGCCTCATTTCCTGCATCATCTGCTTAAAATCTGGAGCGACCGGCTGGGGGTCAGCTAAGGCAAAGCAAGTGTACGGGACTCCCCCGCATCCTGCGCATTCCGCAGCCCCCTCTTGGCCGCCATCGGATAAAAAGACAGTTTCGGTTGCTTATTATCTGGTTTGCCCTTGTTTTGGAGGTCAGCAAGTGTCCAGAGACGATAGCTATATATCCCCAAAGTGATCCTGAGTCACAGAGAGGGAAGAGACAAAAATCACAGCAGAATTGAGAGCGAATTAGGGTTCAAGCAGGAGGCAATCAGAATTCACAGCAATGTCGCGGCGCCCAGGCAGCAGGCAAGGCAAGCCGGTCCTAGTGCAGTGGATGCCCACCAGTGAGCAGGGTCATGGACACCAGAAGCAATCCCTCCGATGCGCAGTTCATCCAGGCTCGGAAGTGGCCCAACAGCCCAGCAAGTGAGATGGAGGATCTACAGGCCCATGGAATCACCTCCAGCAACCGGCACTCCCACCGGGTATAACATAGGCAGCAGAGGTGGGCCCCAGGCAGCTGAGCAATGTCCCGCCTCCCCAGTCGGTCGGACCAGTACCCCGATGGAATAGCACCTCACAGCCAGCCAATGTCGGGGGAAGACCAGAGCGTCCCCCCAGCAGGCCCTCGAAGCGGCCACCAGCACCTCCACACGCAGGGGGACAAAGTCAGCGCTCCTTTCAGGCAGCAGCGCAATGCGGGCAGATCGGCAGGTCCGTCCCCCTGTGCCCCCGCCCGCATGCGGAGGAGAGACCCGGCACAGCACCAGGGAGGACACTCAGAAGAGGTAGGCACAGTCCCGACCGGGCTTTGCAGTAGCGCCCAGTGTCAGCCGCTGCGAGGGAGACGAGCCTCCAGAACGCCACCCCTCCGCCGCCCTGCGTGAGGTTCGCTAGTCCTTCCGGCCTCAGAGTTCCCGTACCTGATCTCGTCGCACCTGCCGGCCGCCTCCACCATATAGCACAGCCGCGGCTCGGAATTCACAGCAGAGCCGCAGCCAGTTCTCTCAACAGTCGGCCAAGGGCCGCCAATCGACCAGCACCAGTCCGATAGGGATCGCTGAAGACTCAGAGGAAGGCCTACTCGCCTCGTGGTGCGCCGGGGATTCACGTAACCCGCAGTCCCAGCAGGGGCACCAGCAGCTTCCTTGGCGCTCTACGGGCGGGACTTCCCACGGCTGTAACTCCGGCCAAGAATGTCGCTGCAGGTCGAGACTTGCACCGAGTGTGCACCAGGGGCAGCTCAGCCGATGTACGAGGTCAGAACGAACCCAGAAGGTGGTTAGGTAGGATAATTAAAGGATATTGTCCCCA
The DNA here is from genome assembly GCF_964263255.1 of Lissotriton vulgaris. NCBI lineage: Eukaryota > Metazoa > Chordata > Amphibia > Caudata > Salamandridae > Lissotriton > Lissotriton vulgaris. Next base: position 186,906 of record NW_028246132.1, on the reverse strand, counting down.
GGCTGCAGGAGCCTCACATCGGTGCGGCCATTCTGCAGTGCACCCTCTAGCGCCCCTTGAGGCACATTTCTTTGGTGCAATTTTGAAGCCGTCGGTAGGCAGTGGCTCTTAGCTGCGGAAGTGATTGGAGGACTCACAGGACTGTCTGGCAGTACTGTGGGTGATGTTCTCTTGGCATCTAAAAGCAAACAAGCAGGAAAAACATTTAGTGAAACATCACATTGTTGCAGTGTGAATTAATACAGACAAAGACAATTTAATTTAGCGTGGTTACCTAAGCTATCATTATTATTCTAAATAAGTAACAACAATAGTGCATCCATTCCAAATTCAAACCACATCACTAGGACATAACATTTAATTTCCAAGTCAGGGTGGTGCAGGGTAAAATTGAATAATGCTTGAAAAAATGTATGCTAGTGTACAGCTATGGCAGGCAAGGGGGTCCCTGAGGAAATTGAATAATTCTTAACAAATGAATGCTAGTGTGTGTGCACCTCTGGCAACCAGGGGATCCAGGGGAATATCGAATAATATAAATTAAAACATGAATATTGTTGTGCGACTGTGTGCCTATAGCAGGCAGGTGGTAAATGGATGATGGAAAAATATAAGAGAAACAAAAATTATAATATTTTAAATTTAAAAAAGAAAAAAAAAGAAACTTAAAAAAAGTGATTTCTGGTATACTAGGGACTATGGGAAACCCATTGAGAGGCAAGGAGATTTCTGGTGAAAAATTTACAAACACTACAATGATCCTCAAACATAATATTAAACTGGTATCAAGGGAAGTAAAAGAGTAAACAAATACAATAATAGCCCTCTCCTATTAATCTTTAATTGAAAACTGGAAAACAAGGGTAACTGCGCAAAATGACCACCAGCCGCATTGTCAACAAACAACAGCAAGCAAGAAGATATGGCCACAACAAAGAACACATGCAGGCCTATGCATTCTCCTAACTCTTTATGTACCCTATGGCATAGGTGAGCAACCTGGAACCTTCCTTTTGGACATCTACCCCTCACACCCCTTTGGAGTTACCTGCTCACCCATCATGTGCCCTATCTCTCCTAGAGCAAGTGATTTAAAATTAAAACCTACAGGTCTTATTTACTTCTAAATTAAGTACCCTCCTAATCTCTCCCCAAACAAATTCCAAAAGCAACAACCGCAGACTCCTTAAATACCACCCTTAAACCTAATCTTTGACCCATTCATCTGCTCTAGTAAGGGAACGTTATTTAGTGACCTCATCTTTTACACAAAATAATGTGTACAATGGAGGGATGCCCTTTATTCCTTGCTCCGGATCACCGACTCCAGGGAAAACACCCCACGATGTTAGACTCAGTATCTCCCTTGCCTTTCTGCAGAGTAAACATTACTATATCAAATAAAACAATTGGAACATTCTAAATCAATCTTCAAATAACAAACTAGCAATATTGGACAAGATCTTTCCTAACATCAAAAGGTCTGCGAACAATAACATCTCATCCCTCATCCAAAGTCACTCTAGCTCCCTTTGTTTCGCTCTTTCACCCCTAGTAACACTAATGCTTATCCCAGAATAACTCATCCAATACCCCACTGCCAGCATAGGCTTTCCACCTGCCATCCTTACCTGTGATTCTATGTATCCTGCATGGTCTGAGACTCACCACATGATGTGCCGACCCAGACCACAGGCACCCTATGCCCCTAGTACAAATAGCACTGATTACCTCATTCAAGGACCTAATCCCTCCCCCACAACCCCACAACCTCACATCTGTCTCTTGAACTCTTCAAATTGGTCCATCCTGTACTTCCACATCTGCCGCCTATGTGTAGAAAGTGAGCCCATATTACTATCGATGTCCGGGCTGCTGGCGCAAGTCGCCTCTTAGTTCCCATTCTGAATAGTTACCAAATAAAGAGACGGGCGCTGGAAGCAGGAATCTCAAGAACAGGATTTATTACTCATGAGGAGAGCCTGTCATTTCGGACACGAAACACAGTGTCTTTCGGGAAGTGCTCTAACAAGTGAGCTGAGACATCGTCCTTTATACTTTACAAAACAATTGGCATTACAATCATGACATTGTGAAATAATGAAAAGACATCCCCATAATCCTCGTGTCAATCCTACCCCACATATGTTTACAATAGAGACCCTTGAACTGTCGATAAGAGAAGGGGCAATGACGCAGCTGAGTGTTCCGCTGATTATTAGGATATGTGCGCCTGATCGTATCCCAAGGGGTGGGGAAGCCAGGATCAATAGTGGGTTCTTTGAAGAGGAGTGACTCTATACAATAAGGGGCAATAAACAGTATCTTCCGGCTTAGGCGATGGCCTCGGACATGTGTGGACAGTCCATCGCGGAGGGAGGGTTTACTAACAGAGAGGTTATTCATGAAAGGAAAGGAGGTGCTGGTCAGGTGCGGCTGTGACTCCCAAGGACGGGGTCTTGCAGAAGAAGGAGGTTTATGACTTGCCCATGTGAGGGAGAAGGAGGGAGCCAGGGTGCGCACAGGGACAGAGTCGCACAGAGGGAAAGGTCTTGTGACCTGTACATGAGAGAACGGGGCAGTCAGATACAGCTGGGGGGGGGGTTATGTCAGCTGAGGCGAGGGATGCTTCTTCGAGAGGAAATGGGGAGGGGGTTTTGCGTGGGTCAAGCAGGAGGGTTGCCTTTCATAGCAGGGTCGCGCAGAGGGAGAGGGTTTCTTGGTCTATGCATGTGAGAGGGGGTTAAAATACGCGCAGGAGGGAAGCCGGGGATTCCAATGAGCGGGCAAAAGGCCATGATGCCTAAAAATGGCTATCAAGTACATGTGGGCACAGGATTTTACTGGCGGAGTGGTGTGGTTAACGTACAGGGAAGGGAATGGGAAAGGGCAAATGAACGCTGCTTATGTATATCAATTTCGTTACTTTTCCACAGTCGCCGCTTTTTACATAACAAAGTTCATTTTCCCTACTCTTCCTAGTAAATGGGTGTACATACAAACACGTGTGGTTGACGAAACGGCATTTGTCAATACTAACATATTGCATACAATCATGAACAGTTGGTGCGATTGGCAGAATGCAGCACATAGGAAATTATATTGCAAACAAACTTCATAGCATAGATGCTTCCGACTTTCTCAAAAAGGTGACCAATGAACATTTTGACCAAGCAATTGAGGGAGGAATTTAGTCCAAACAAGATCTCTTCGTCACAGTATCTTTTTAGCAGTGAGCCATCACTGGTAGGCTCTAGTCCGTGTCCTTTCGTTGGCGCTGTTGAGCACCGGCGGTGGGGCTACAGGTCCGGCTCGGATCCAACCTTACGCGTTGCAGGGTGCGGTCAGTCCTCCGCTGTTAGACCACAGTCCTGTTCCCTAACCAATCCTTTTAGTGGCGCCTTATGCTCGGCACCTGTAGTCCTGTGGCGCAACCTCATTTCCACCTAAATGCAGTTCTTCCTTTCGACAAAAAGTCACGTGGAAAAGGGGGTACGGTTCAGTAGTCGATGGGAGAGAGAGAGAGAGCGGAGTGGGGTCGGATTTCCTGGGACACACCAAAGGGACCAAGGGAGCAATGGATAACAAGCGGGCAGGCCCATCAACCGGGCTTGAAAAGGGGGACGGAGGCTTCAGGCACGCGTGGGTAGGCGGACAGAGGCCTTCAGGACAGCCTTTCATCCTTTCGTTTACCACATTGGAGAGTGCTGCCTCGTCCCGTATTCCTGCTGTGCTGTGGCTCCACCTTTGGTCGAGGTCGCATGTGTCTCATGATCTCCAGCCAGGCTGTGCACCACGTCCGACCCTTCTCCTCCAGTGATCGTATATCTTGGAATGGGTAAAAACAAGTTTTAGAGAACTGACAGGAGAAGAGATTTTTACATTCGAATTTCACCCGCAATCCTAGCACCTGGGCGTCATGCTCATTGGTCAAAGTCAGAAGTCTATCACCATGGAGTAAGTATGTGGGCATTTCTGCCGTTATTGTACCAAGTCTAATCAGCGTTCATTCATGACACATATGGACAGAGGTCAGATTCCTATCACTTGCGTATTTCATCAAAAAATAAACATTCAGGGGAGACTCGTCCTTCCAACCCGAGCCTTGGTAGTCTTACATTTCCCTTTTTAGAGCCGGCTAACCCTTTAAACAGAGCGAGGGTGCAATCATCGTGAGACAGGATTAAACAAGTTTCTCTCGAGGGGCAACAGGTACTCATGGCCATTATATATATCGGGGACAGCAGCTGGGGCCAATCAAGCGGGGCGGGGGTGCCTCGGGTATTCGCGCTTGGGTGCAAAGGGGGTGGGGCAATCTGGGCATTGGGGGTCAATCTAGACATTGGCGCTTGTTTCTAACAACAACAAAAATAGGGTGCCATTGACATATAGTTCCCCTTTTTGAGAGGGCCAGATTAGGGGGCCTTAGTCGTCTCACCTGTCCTTTCTTTCTTAGCCAATTCGAGTTCATTCATTTTGCAGAAAGGAGAGGTAGTAATATGGTAAATTGCAATTATTATTTTCTGTCAATTTCGCTGAACACCTTCGTGTTCGATAATTACCCAATCAGACCGGTGCCAGCGGGGCACAATTTTACCACAAAAAGGAAGATGGAACAGGGGGACTCTCGTAGAGAGTGAGAGTCGTCCGCAATCTAAACGAGCCATTCAGTACACATATGACATGTAGAGAGAGAGAGAGAGAGAGATAGAGGGGGAGAGAGAGAGAGAGAGAGAGAGAGATAGATAGAGGGGGAGAGAGAGAGAGAGAGAGACGTGTACGAAAATAGGTCATTTAGTGCGCTCACAACACAGAACAGCAGGGGTCAGGTAACACGCAAACACAGACAGAGGGAAGACATAAACCCGTACATTACATACACACAAACTCAGACAAGGGGAGACAGTACATGTGTTACATACAAAAGCGCTCACGACAAAACATAAAACAGTTGTTGGCCAAACAAAAAATCTCCTTGCGCTTGCTGCGCATTTTTAATATCCTATTTATCCATGGGCTGAGCTCTTTTTACCTTTCCTCCTTTTCTTCTCGTTTGCTATTTTTGCGAGCGCTCCCAATTGCCAATACTTACACCTCGGTCAGCCGGTCAGAAATTAACCTGGTCGGGCTATTGCCCATAGGTGGACCTTAAACCACTTTCGAGTGTCTTCTTTTGGTTGGAAATTCTCCAGGCTGAGGCAACAGAGGGTATTGATCAGGAGAACAGTCAGGCAGCTTGGTTATATCTATAAGAGGGTGAGAAGGAGGTGGTACATTTCGAACATCAACAACATTTCCACCTTCCCAGGCGGGTGGTGCCTGGGTAACTCTTACCCCAGGACTCCTCTTTGCCCTTCCCCTATCTAGTTAACCGTCATAGTTACATTATCTAGCGTGCTAATTCGAGTCAATTTCCGTCATACAGTACCCGTCAAGTTTCTATGTCAGTCCATCCTCCCAGTCGTTACGTTCTAGGGAGGAACAGTCATATCTACGTCTACGTCTGTCAAAGCTTGTTAGCATAAGTACTATGCTCAGATCCCCTCCTTCCCTTATCGTCGGTCGTACGACCATCGCTCTTTCATACTTCAGCCGACGTTCCGACGCGACCTGCAGAAGGGGAAGAAGAAGGGGGTGGGGGCAGCATTCAAAAATACATCAACCTGCATAAGCCCGAGAATGTTTTTACCTACCACATACTCGACCTATCTCCAGGGGCCGCATTCTCTACCATCTCGGCGTTTAAGCCCAGAGGGACCAGTAGCGTCAGTTAGATAATCATCGATGATCTGTGTATCTACATGAATCACACGATCGTGGCCTTTTAGGTCCTGTGCAAGGGTGGCGGTCAGGTGGTATTTCTGTGGTATCGCTCAAGGGCGTCTAAAAACACTTTTCCGGCTGCCTGTGATACATAGTGTAGCTGCTAAGTATCGGGCCGTTTTACCCTTCAACCTTAATAAAGCTGCTTATTTTTCGCTTATATTAGAGACAGTAGTAACACATTAAAAAAACTCATTAATGCAGCTGCTACAATTCATACTTCCTTTTTCGGAATACCTTTAATTAATAATGTTGGTGCACAAATACGGGCCTACAACCCAGTGGGCCGGCCATGGAGCAGACTAGAACTGTGCATAAGGGGAACGAGGTCGGAGATCATTTATTTCAGAAAAGTGCGGCAGTGCAATAAAATCATATCGAACTTTTCTACACTGCAAGTATGATGCATGTCAATAATTCAATTTTTCAATAATTTTATCTCATTGTCCATCTATTACTCAAGACCTAATAATTAACAATTCATTGTCCAAATGCTCAATCAGTTCTTATTTCATACCAATTGATTTCTTTCCAGACGTAATTAGTACCCACCCTAAATCAGTTCATTGTCCCAACACATAATCGCTATCTATCTTATATCGCTTTCTTTTCCGAACACATGATCAATATCCATCTTATCTACTTTCGTTGTCCAAAACTGCATACACATCTCAGAGCATCAAGGTTTGAGCAATCAAGGTGAACAAGGAGTTTGAAAGTTTCATTTTGTATCGACGCCATTTTGGGCGAGGTCAGGCAAGTCCCAGTATAGTCAGATTGCCTCCACTGACTCGTAGTAGGACCAGAACTTCTTTTGGCAGTTCAAAAAGTTGTTCGCAATGGGGTAACAGTCTAGCAATATGGACCATCAGTCAAAAGAGGGGAGGGCGGTAACGATTTTTCCTACCGGGTCGTTCTGGTGTTCCACCGGAACTGAACACGTCTGTACCTCTGCTGTCTTTTAGCCATTTCCAAACTGAGGCTGGTGCCGGCAGGAGTGCGCCGATGTCGCAGTTCCCAGTGAGGGGGACGGGGGCGCCCATGCGGAGGGGTCGGGGGCCCCCCGGCTCTCATAGAATCTTCAAAGTTGAGGAGAGAAGGCACGGGGCGTGCGCCCGTCCCGGGTAAAAAAAAAACCCGCTTTTCGATGTGGACCCTCTTTAAGCAGGAGCGTTGGGGTGCCGCTGGAAGCCTCCACCTGGAGGGGGGTGAGGGAGGCTCGTTCGCGCCGCCTCCCCCTTCCAGCGACCCCGCGCCGTTCTTCGGCTCCAGTGCTTCGGTATTGGCCATGCCAGCTAATGAAGATGGGGGGGGGGGGGGGGTCGGTGGCTGAGGCAAGACATCCCCCCCCTTCATGTGGCGGGACTATCTGCAACTCTCAGGCGTGGCCATGTGGCGGGACTACCTGCAACTTTCAGGGTTGTCCGACCTCGCCTTGGCTCCGGTCCTCGATGATGGCCAGATCAGGCAAGAGAGAGAGGGAGGAGGGGTGGTCGGTGGCTGAGGCAAGACAGCCCCCCCCCCCGTGGCCTGCGGGGCAGCAGAAGAGGGGAAAAGGAGAGACCTCCACGATTCCTCGGGCCGTCCGCCCTACAGCCTCCCCTTCTGATGGCGGCCAGTCCGGCCCTGCTCTGCATACGCTGAGGCCTCGCCTTCCGGATGGGCGTAACCGCGGACCTGCAGCACTTCGGGAGTTTTCCGGAATGGGGGTAGGTGTTTTTATTGATTTGTATCTATTTCATGTTACCGTTATTCGGGGCGTGGCAGACAATGAGGCAGACATGTTGGGAGCAGGAATAGACAGTGGAGCCTAGCTACCTCGTGGCTGTCTTGCCGTCAAGCTTTCGTCATTGTTATATTTCTTATTACGAACTGTTTCTAATGTTTCTTATTTTTAGTGAAGTCGGAAGCTCATCAGGGGGTTACTGACTTAGCCTGATTTCTTTTTATTTTTCCTTCTTTTCCTTAGCGTGTTTCGAGCTACAGTTTTCTGTTAGTAGGGTACGGTGATCACTTCATATTTTATATGTCCTTTTCATTAGGGGCACTCCTGGACGGACCAGGTGAGTTACCTCCAATAAATGGTCCGGGGTGGAACTAGATTATCAATCAGAGGGGAACACATATCCCTTCGTTAGGGTATCATCCTGGACGGACCAAAGGATGTACCTCCACTTACTAGGGTGGCCTCCTGGACGGACCAGATGGGTTACTTCCAATAAATGGCCAACAAATGGGGGCATGTGTCCTCCATTAGGGTAGCCTCCTGGACGGACCAGGTGAGCTACCCCCCAAATAATAGTCAATCAGTGGGGAGTGGGTAGGACTGACGAATCATAAAGGGGCATAACCTACCCTTTACTACTTGCAAAGACTAGACAGAATATTCCTATTCCACGTTGTTTGCAAACAGAAAATACCTCAAACAAACAATTCCTTGGACAACAATGTCCAGTCAATCAATCAGTGGGGAGAAAAACAGGCATGACGGATTACAACGGGGACAAACGTCTGCATTACCTGCCCTTCGCTATCTGCAAAGGAAGACAGAATATTTCTATTCGTCTCTGTTTGTGGACAGGGAAGATCTCAAAGAGCAACAATCGATTATTTAATCGATTTCAAACAATCAGTGGGGAGAAAGGTAGGCATGACGAATCATAAAGGGGCATTACCTACCCTTCTCTATCTGCAAAGAGAGACGAACGTTCCTATTCGCCGCTGTTTGCAAACAGAGAATGTCTCGTTCTCAAGAAGAGAACCAATATTTCAAGTAGCATCCAAAGCTAAATGAACCAATAACCAAACAATATCAGTATTTAAATACCGATTCCAATACAATCAATCAAACAATCAGATGGATAAAACCATCCTACCAATCAGGCGTAAGAACGCCCTACTTAATCTTACCCGGACCGGACCATACGGACAGTTCTTCATCTTCCTCCTCCAGCGCCCGATCGTTCTCTTACTCCATGCAGCATTCCTGTGGGATCCCAGTCAGGACAATAGGTCACTCGAGAGAGGTCCGTTCAGAATCGGTGAAGTTCCTTCAATCGGCAGCCGGACGAGGGCCCTCTCAAGGCAGGTATAGTCCGATCTTTTAGATGTTCACCTCTTCGTCTGGATCTCTCTTACTGGACCTTATGTCACTGATGGGCCCCACAGTGGGCGCCAACTGTAGAAAGTGAGCCCATATTACTATCGATGTCCGGGCTGCTGGCGCAAGTCGCCTCTTAGTTCCCATTCTGAATAGTTACCAAATAAAGAGACGGGCGCTGGAAGCAGGAATCTCAAGAACAGGGTTTATTACTCATGAGGAGAGCCTGTCATTTCGGACACGAAACACAGTGTCTTTCGGGAGGTGCTCTAACAAGTGAGCTGAGACATCGTCTTTTATACTTTACAAAACAATTGGCATTACAATCATGACATTGTGAAATAATGAAAAGACATCCCCATAATCCTCGTGTCAATCCTACCCCACATATGTTTACAATAGAGACCCTTGAACTGTCGATAAGAGAAGGGGCAATGACGCAGCTGAGTGTTCCGCTGATTATTAGGATATGTGCGCCTGATCGTATCCCAAGGGGTGGGGAAGCCAGGATCAATAGTGGGTTCTTTGAAGAGGAGTGACTCTATACAATAAGGGGCAATAAACAGTATCTTCCGGCTTAGGCGATGGCCTCGGACATGTGTGGACAGTCCATCGCGGAGGGAGGGTTTACTAACAGAGAGGTTATTCATGAAAGGAAAGGAGGTGCTGGTCAGGTGCGGCTGTGACTCCCAAGGACGGGGTCTTGCAGAAGAAGGAGGTTTATGACTTGCCCATGTGAGAGAGAAGGAGGGAGCCAGGGTGCGCACAGGGACAGAGTCGCACAGAGGGAAAGGTCTTGTGACCTGTACATGAGAGAACGGGGGCAGTCAGATACAGCTGGGGGGGGGGTTATGTCAGCTGAGGTGAGGGATGCTTCTTTGAGAGGAAATGGGGAGGGGGTTTTGCGTGGGTCAAGCAGGAGGGTTGCCTTTCATAGCAGGGTCGCGCAGAGGGAGAGGGTTTCTTGGTCTATGCATGTGAGAGGGGGTTAAAATACGCGCAGGAGGGAAGCCGGGGATTCCAATGAGCGGGCAAAAGGCCATGATCCTAAAAATGGCTATCAAGTACATGTGGGCACAGGCTTTTACTGGCGGAGTGGTGTGGTTAACGTACAGGGAAGGGAATGGGAAAGGGCAAATGAACGCTGCTTATGTATATCAATTTCGTTACTTTTCCACAGTTGCCCAGATGTCAATCACCTTATAATCCATATTCTCTAACAGGACTAACCTCTTGCTGCTTAGGTCTTTCATTTACACATAATCCCCCCTAACTCTCCTTCCCTCTATTTCCTCCCCAAAACAGATTCAGGGCCGTACTGGCCATAGCAGGTATCAGGCATTTTTCAAGTGGGCCACCAGGTTGGAGGCCAGATTTGGTCCCCTAGGGGGGAACATTTCTGTTACTGGGGGCTGGCATTTTCAGCCCCCGGTAACAAACTCGGTCAAAACCGGCCCTTGCAAACAGCTCAGCCGGACCCCTCAGTCCCCCCAGGGGCCATTAGAGCAGTTTGCCGGAGCCGGTTTCAGTTCCCAGTCCAGCCCTGAACAGATTGTACCTGTGCAAGACCTTTCTGACCTAGAAAATCATCATTCCCCCACTCTTGGCTCCCCCTCTCAACCTGGCCTCACCCCCAACCCATGACCACCCACCACCAAGCCTCCTTGGAATCTTGCCTTGAGAGAATTCACTTAACCTGCTCCATCTCAAGAATGAACTACAGAGATTTATATCCATTATGACAGAGTTGCTGGTCAATCAGAGGCCCAATCAATGGCCCAACAAAGGCTCAACGGTTCTATAGCCATCATGATGCCTTCCCATATCCTTCACACACCACCTTATTTGGAAATCCATACCCCGCCCTAACACCCCCTCTCAACCCGTGAAACTGACCGAGTGTCCATCATCTTTCCCCACTAATATACCAACAAGGTCTATCAAAGTCAAATCCAATCCATTCAGGCTAACTACTACAGAGAACCTAGTTCGAACTCAAGAGCAGTAAATAAGGCCAATCTCAAGCGTTTTAACCTCACCTGGCCTGCCACTGTTTACACTAATACCCACCTGAAATGTATGCATCTAAATTGCAAATCAGCTGTCAGTCATGCATCTGATATTTATGACCTCATCCTCACACATGAGTTCAATATCATTGTCCTTACAGAAGCCTTGCTAAGCAATTAATCACCCAATTATAAACTTACTAGTCCCCTCCAGTCACGGCAATCAGTCAGAAACACCTTATCTCCCCACTTGCGAATATCTTTGCATCAATATTGCTACCAACTATATACTCATTTGCAAACTTCACGCTATCTATCACTGTCCTGGAGACAATCTACCTTTTATTGAACAACTAATAGAAGTCAGCTCAACCAACGATGATCATCAAGTTAGCCCAATGTTTCTCGGGGATTTCAGCTTTCACTAGAATGACCTGAATGACCATGCAGTGAACAGCTTTAAATTCTTTCTCTCTGACTTTGAGTTGACCCAAATTTGTAACAGCCCTACTCAAAAGAAGGGTGAGAACTTATCATTGCAAAAACGGACAACATCACATTGGATTCCATTATCCCTTGCAACTGGACACCCTACTACAGTGTCACCTTTCTCATCAAGGGGGTTGTGATACTGAAAAGTGCTTAACTAAAAAAGCCAAAACAGTGGACAAGAAGCTTATGAAACATAAACCCTAAAGATTTATATAACCTCAGTTAGAACTAAGCGTGGGTGTGAAATTCCGCTCCACTTGCGGTGTTTGCTGAGATTGTTCCCCTCCACAATCTGCATAGTGCGTGAAGTTCTGAAAAACTGCCCTCCGCATAGCTGATTTTTTTTCCTCACTCACACTCACCAACATTAAGTTGTTGAGTACAAGTGGGGAAAATCTTACTTCAGATCACCTCTTGGCGAGATTTCGCAGCGTGGTTGGTCGCAGATGGCCTCTACCGCTCGTGTTGGAATACCTTCTGTTCATGTTGAGGAAGCTGCAGCTCGAGAAGAACATCTACTCAAGTGGCAAAAATGAGCAGCGCCCTTCGCGCTGCACAAACACCTGACACAAAATGTCAGCACAAGCAGCACAACGTAACACACTCTAAAGCTTGCGGAACACGGTGTAGCACGGCAGAGTTTCTTGGGCACCTCACGAAGTTCCACATAGTGGAGGCCTGTGAACTCCACTGAGACCTTCTTATATTATAACTCCATGACTCCCCAGATTGACATGGTAGATATTCACGACTTCACAAAGCACAACAATACCTCTATCTTGAACATGCTTGACTCAATCTCCCTCTTTAACTAAGATACATGTGCACCAAATTCACTAAAACTTGATTCAATGACAACCTTAATACTAACAGACGCAATCTGAGATTAGCGGAAAGAACCTGGAGATCCTCACCTTCCATGGAGCACCTAAAACACTTGCGATCAGTGAGGAATACATATAGCAAAAGAATCAGAAGCTCAAAAGTCAGCTTCTTTAGGACTCAGCTTGACCAAGCTAAAAATCAACCCAAAAAACATGTTGACATTTTCAAGCTTCAATCGCTTAACCTTCCAAACCCTCTCACTGTTGTGTAGTTCCTAAAAATACACAGGATTTGCCCCTTTAAACAACATAAACTGAGGGATTGGTGTTTAGTCTGATTCTGTACACCCCCAAAGGAAATGTTAGCCTTTCAACCAGCTAACTCGCAGTGCCATCATAAGACCCCTAACCTTACCAAGGAGCTAATAGGTTCTGGCAGCTATCAAACATGACAACCCTTGATTCTTCAGGGATCATGGAAACAGTACAGTACTTTGTGCTCAGTCACTTTTACTCACTTGGTCCCAGAGAGGTACACAGAATAAACATGTGGGACATTTTCAGTCAGCATTTATTGAGCCAGCGTCATTCTAGTATAAAACATGTTTTATACATGTATGACAATCTTTAGAAGAAACATATATATATATGATTACAAGCACCAACAGAGTGAATAAAAGGTAGAAATCTACCATGGTGCTAAAACAGTGAATGTAGGCAGTCATATAGATAAATGGCAGTAATCAAGCATACTTCTGCAAAGCAAACCCTACCTAAGTGCACTTAGCATGTTTGTCGGTGTAAAGCAAAGAATGCCCTAGGAAAGAGCCAATTCTATATCCTGATGTGAGAAAACAAAAGAACCTGTTTAGGTCTCGAGTTGGACACCCCACAGCGATGTCAGACCATGAGTGCTGGAGCTTCGGCATGCAGGGAACTCAGCGTCTTGTGTCAGGTATAAGCTTCTCCTCTGTCTTTCTAGTGTTTGCTATGGTTCTTTTATACCATAAAGATGTTCTTTCTTTTGCCATAGTATGAAGATGGCCATGACATTTATGCAGAGTATGTTCATGCTGTGATGTATGTTATGTGCAAGTCACTGTCTAAGAAGCCTCATGCATAATAAATGAGGCCAGTTTCAAGGAAACCGATCGACATTTATTCAGCATATAAGTGATAAAGGTTAGTGCTAGAGCCATTATTCAAAGCAAGGTAGGACAAATGTAGATGAAAGGTCATTTAGCTATTTGAGCCTATATTGGGGTACATAACATCGGTGCCTGGGCCAACACACTCCCAAACTGCTAATACTTTGCTTCCTTCTTCTTGGGAAAAAAAGGAAATAATTCAAAATGATCTGCAGTCAGCGAGGGAGCTCCTGGCAGCTATCTTACACATCTTGCTGCATCCCTCATAGACTAATAATCCTTCTGACCACCTTGGGAACTCCCCCAAAAACAATGCCTCCTGGCACACATTAACACCGCTCAATGAAATTGATATTCACAACATGCTTATAGCATTGAACCTCATCCATCCTTTACCTCAGAATATCTACAAGGAGATCAAGTTGTTTATTCTGCTTTTATGTACCGAGATTGTACATGCCTTGCTTCACAAAGTCACTATCCCTGACTGACCAAATGTAGGGAAAGTAACCCCTGATTTGAACAACTCAACTGCAGACTTTTCAGACCTTAACACATTCTACCAAATCTCCAACATTCCCACTCTGGCGAAGCTTCTTGAACAAAGTGTCCAGATCCAACTCTGCAGCCACATTGATCTATTCCAAATCCTTGACAAATGCCAACCTGGTTTCAATCAAGGTCACAGAACGGGATCAGCACTCACTCACATAGTGGATGATAAAAAATGGTGGACCAAAATGAATTGTGCCATCTTATCCTCCCTGACTTATCGTCTGCATTAGATACTGTCAAACACAATAGTCTACTAAATCTACTTGAACAGAGGTTGGATTTACCAGGGTCCATTCTACACTGATACCTCATTCCTCTATACCAAATCTAAAAAATGCAAGGGTAATCAATCCTTGTCCAAGCCCACTGTGTTCACCCGTGGGGTCCATCAGGGATATGCACTCTCACACATTCTCCTTAACTTATACATGGAACCTCTATCAGACTTCTTGACATCCTCTAACATTCATTATCGCATGTTGTCAAGACTCCACTCACCTGAAATCCAGGATGTTCGATTTGAGAGATGAGACGCTTGTTCTCTACGCCCCAAAAATCTACGCCTGTCAAACCATATGTATAACACAGCTTAACAAGAACAGATCTTCAGGGGAAGGTGGAAAATGGGACAAAAGAAAAAAGAAAAAAAAGAAAACACTTCTACTGGATTCAGATATTGGCACGACTGTGGCGCTGATCGCGACATCTCAACCACTCTGTAAACACAGCAATTCTTCTGGGGAAATATCTTTCACTTTAATTTGCTGCTCAACATATAGCTGAGATAATGTTTCCCTTTTATCACCAAATGTATTACGTGCTTAAGGTGACTTTCTTAAACACTTGTGTATAATGCTGCCCTTAACAAAACACCTTTTTCTTGTCTTCAGGAATATCATAAAATAAAAAGTAATACAACACAAAATAAGTTTCAGCAGAAAATGTCTACTTATTTCTGAGTAGGAAATTAGTCTGTCTCTCTTTACTTTGAAAAGTCGTAGAAATTATTAATAAATGAACCTCGAAACATTTCCTCTGTGAGCGCAAAAGTCGTAAATTATCAGCCTTTGGAATTAGAACAGAAAAATACCTGTTTAATCTTTGACGCGCTTCCACTGCAGTCTTTGTTAATTAGAAATGCCTTACTTAACAGAGTACTGCTTTTTCTTTCTTAGTTGCAGGCTGGAGTTATTTCCTAAACGGAACGAAGGAGGAAGTCATGGCGTTGTCCTAGAAACCACCAATACTGACTGGAACCGATAAGGAAGAATGCTGCCTGCTGCGCAGGAACTCGAAGGAAATCAGGTAAGTGGGGAGCCGTGAAGACAAGCGCAAGCACGTCTCATTTTGCTTTCAAGCCTTTTATAGACTTCAGGTGGGTTGGTGGTTTAACAGAAATGCAAATTGCCAACTGTAAAAGCGGGTGTGGCAGGCACATGTTAACTGTCATTAGTCCTGTTGATCCCTAGTTTCCTATGCAAATTGCCAACTGTAAAGCGGGTGTGGAAGGCACAAGTTAAGTGTCATTAGTTCTGCTGAATCAAGTTGTTTCAAACCAAATGGATTCAGATACCAAGAACTACGTAATGTTTATCACAAAATTACAGCAAGCCATAACAATTTGTACAAGAAAAATAAAAGCATGAAAGTTCATACTCATGCAGTTCCAAAAAGCAAACCAAAATATAGACTGAACATTCTACATATATTGGGTCAATTCGAATACACAGTAAGGGAATTATCCATGTTTATGGTGAAAATCCTAACAGTCTCCCCTCTCAAAGAACACCCTACACTGCGTGGTTTTTGTGGACATCGTAGATGGAACTGTCAAACCAATTTGGGGGCATGGACAAAGGAAGCTGGTTCCCATGAATTCTCTGCATCAGAATAACCTTTCCAGGATATTAAATATTGGAGCCGACCTTGAATTATTTTAGCATCAAGAGTGCGCCTAACTTCATATTCTAGATGCCCGTCAACGGGAATGGGTGGAGGTGGGCGTTCTTTTCTAGTTTCAGAATTGTACATTTTCAACAGAGAGACATGAAAGGTGGGGTGTACAGGGTATTCAGAGGGTAAAACCAATTGAAGTTTAACAGGGTTTATGAGTTAATTTATCAAAAATGGTCCAATATAACATGGCTGTAATTTTCTAGGGCCTACAATATTAAGGTTCTTAGTGGATACCCAGACCTTATCTCCAATGTTGTAACATGGAGCGGAATTTCTGTGTTTATCTGCTTGTTTTTTTATTAAAGTCTTATATTTGTTTAAATATGTTTTGGCTTTTTCTTGAATGTCCTGTAAATTTTGCAAATGATCAGTGACTGCAGGTATAAGGGAAGACTCTACGGAAATTGGCAACACCTTGGGATTATATCCATTTAAAGAAGTAAAACGGGGTACAATGTGTTGCAGAACACTGTTGTAATAAATGAACTCCGCTAATGGCAAGGCCTTTTCCCATTCACTAGTAATGTCTGTCATTAGGCTGCGTAAGGTCTGAACTAGTGTCTGATTTGCCCTTTCCTTTTGCCCATCCGTTTCTGGATGGAAGGCTGTAGATAGGGCTATTTCTATTTTTAGATGTTTACAGATTTCCTTCCAAAACCTAGACGTTAACTGTCTATCACGATCAGAAGTAATCTTAGATGGCAGGCCATGCAAACAGACAATATTAGTCATAAAAATGTTACTAAATTCAACAATGTGCCATTTTTGAAAGATAATCTACAAATTAGTAATAAAGTCTAGACTAATAGAATGCCACAGGCTTGGGGGAGTAGATAAAGGTTGTAATAACCCTGCTTGTGCTTTATGTAAAGATTGATTTCTGCCACAAATGGGACAAGATGCTATGGTAGAATAGCCAGTCCTGAATTGTGTTTTTTGGATTTGCTAACCATTCCTTAATCACTATTCTTGTGATCACTAAAAATGGTCACAGGATATTGAGTATCCATTAAGTGATGTTGCCACTCTGTAAAGACAAGTGTATTTGCTAGTAGCTCCCCCTCAGCCACCATATAGTTATGCTCAGCAGGAAGACATTTTTGCGAGTAAAACGCTACAGGATGTAATTGCCCATCATATGAATCCCTATGGGAGAGAACTCCTTTCACTGCAACCTGTGACACATCTGCCTCCACAAAGAAGGGGAGCTCAGGATCAGGATGCCTCAGTAACAGGGCTGAAGTAAGTTTTTCTTTTAATCTGGTGAAAGCCTGGGCTGCCTTGCCTGTCCAAGAAAAAGCCTGTCCTTTTTGCAACAGTTTAGTAATCGGTAACTCAGTTTCTGCAAACAGAGGGATAAAACGCCTATTAAAGTTGGCGAATCCCAAAACTTTTTGTACTTCCTTAACAGACGTTGGGTCTGGCCAATACAATATGGCAATCACTTTCTTTAGATCCATCATCATGCCAGATGGTGACAAAAAATACCCTAAAAATTCCACAGTATCAGTATTAAATATGCACTTTTACAATTTTGCAAAGAGGTGGTTTTCTTGTAATTTTTTCAACACTGACTTTACGTGCTGAACAAGTTCTTCTTTATTTTTGAAAAAATTAGAATGTCATCTATGTACACTATTACACAGATGTCAAGAAACTCACTTAGGACCTCATTAATGAAATATTGAAAGGCCGCATAGGCAGTACACAGACCAAAGGGCATGACAGTGTATTCGGATAAAGCAAACTGTGGTCTAAATGCTGTGTTCCACTCATCATGCTCTTTGACACGTATAAGATGATAGGACCCACAAAGGTCTAATTCTGTGTACACTGTGGAATGACACAGCTGGTCAAGTAAGACTGGGATATAAGATGGAAGTAAGATTGGTAACTGATACTTATTTTTAATGGTGGCTTTATTCAACCTGTGATAGTTAATGTACGCCACCATCCTGGTTTGGGACGAAAAATAGTGGCGAAGAGACGGGGACGTAGAATGTCAGATAAAGCCTAAGGCCAATAGATCATCCAAATAACTTCGTAGGTGTTGTGTTTCTTCCTCTGAAAGAGCGTACACTCCACTATTGGGAAACGGAGCTCCTAGAGTTAAATCTATACGACAATCATACGATCTATGTGGGGGTAGAGTAGTAGCTTTCATAGGGTCAAAAACGTCTGTAAACTCCTGATATTAATTAGGTATGGAGAAGGTGTTGTGGTGGTGACTCAATGTAACATTGTCATGGAGTCAGTGTGTGCTTTCTGGTAGCAATGTGACCGGCAATGCAAAGAGTCTAAAGTCACTGTTCTTAAATCCAAATTAATTTTAGGATTGTGCACCATCAACCACGGAACACCTAAAAAAAAGTCCAAAGGTGGGTGTGTCTATGAGGTCAAAGCTTATTATTTCTGTGTGACCATTGTGACAGACCATAGTGATGGAACCAATCTGATTGGTTATTAATCCAGATGACAATGCAGAACCGTCAACAACACAAACGGGTCTCTTTGTGCTTTAGATATTTAGGGAAAATGCAATTTTTGTGCTAATCAGATATCTAGGAAGTTTCCTGTCACTCCGGAATCTAAAAGAACTGGAACTGAATGTCTGAATTGTGTATCTAAAATCTATGTCACCTGAATGATGAAATATCTGGGCATACGAGCTACCGTGTTGGCTAAATGTTTGGAGATCTGTGAAACTGTGTCTCTTTTTCAAGGCGCACTCCGTTCCTGACTAGCGCTTTTGTTTTCCTGCTCTGTATTAATGGAAGCTGTGGCATTAATCTTTTTAGGTACCTTTGTTTTAAAAAAACAATCTCTGGCAAAATGTCTAGACCAACCACCATATAAGCATAGATTTAATTTACATCTCCTATCCTTTTCTTCTGCAGATAATGGTCCGTTGATCCCTCCTATCTGCATCGGTTCTGGTAATTTGCTTTCAACAACTTTCTTGTCATTCTTAACCACAATCAATCTAGTATCTATTCTAGATTTTTCCCTTTTTGTTCTCCAAGGTGATGATTAAGTTTTACAACTAAATCTACGAAGTCTGAGTAATCTTCTGGTAATTCAACGATATGTGCAAGAGCGTCTTTCAAGTCATCCCCCAATTCCTTATAGAATAGTGAAGTGCATTTTTCTTCTGGCCATTAGGACTCCATCAGGAACCTGTTTAACCCCTTCCATGCTCATGACGAGCTCAGCTCGTCATGAGGCACAGTTGAGCTGTGCTGATGACGAGCTGAGCTCGTCATGACAGCAGCAAAATGGCAATTTCCAGCACAGGGGAAAATGGAAAGGGGCGACCATTCGGTCCCCCCGAACGTATGGTGGAGTACCACGATCCCCCCGGGAAGCCATCTTGGGCGGGAGGCGAGCCTCGGCTGGTATGCCCGAAGCGGCGTAGCCGGGGCGCGCCTTTTTCCCGCCCTGGAGTGGGTTGGCCTAGACACTGACGCGGCCGGCCACGCCCTTTGGGGCAGGCAGGGGCGGGTTTACGCCCGCCCTGAAGACGGATAAAAGGAGCAACAAGCCAAGAAAACATCCTCTTGTTCCTGTGCTCTGAAGCTGCACCTCCTCGCTGCACGTGAGCTCGAGACGGAACGAAGAGCCAATTTTGAGCGTTGTAATCTTTCTTGTTTGTTTTACAGATACTGTTGGAGAATGCCCAAGAAAGCGGGAAAGCGAATGACTACCGACCAGATGCTGCGTGTTCTTATGAAAGAGGTGACCGACCTAAAGAGGCGAATGGCGGATAAGGACGAGGAAGGAGGACCGAAACGTCCTTTGGCAGGAGCAGCTCCGGGAGGAAAAGGCAAAAGGCCCAGAAGGGGAGCAGCTGGGGGAGACATCCCGGTTCCCTGTACCCCAATCGAAGGGCCAACTCCGGTGCCGGAAGAGGGGAATCCGATTCCCGTGGTGGTCACCCCCATGTCCGGGGAGGATATGCCGCCCGAGCTGGCAGCACAATTAGCAGCGTGGTTGGGTAAAGGTAGCAAGGGCGCCACGGCTGACGACGCGCGGGTATTGATGAAGCAACTGCGCGAAACAAGGGAAGCGGCGGCGGCAGTAGAGAAGCCACCTGGGACAGGTCCAGTCGCAGATACAGCTTCCGGTTCAGGTAAGCGGCCATTGCCGATTGCGAGGGATGAGTCTGCACCCTCACGAAGGGAAAAGTTGGGTCAACATGTCCCTCTGGCTATTAAAGAGAAGATATGGGCAGATGAGTATATAAACATCTTCTCGTTGCTTACCGATCATTATGAGATGGAGCATGTTAAGAGCCAGAAGGAGCTCATGCATCCGAGTGTTTGGCGCGCAAAGATGGCCGCCTTTAAGGTAAATGAAAACATTGGCACTTGGGGTAGAGCGTGGGGGATTTTTACATCCATCATGGGTGAACGTAGGCCCGAATTGCTGTCCGAATTGCCGATTTATCAGTCACGGATCATGGGGTATTCTGTATCGCACGAGGGCAATCAATGGTTCTGTTACGATAATATTTTCAGAAAAGCGAAAGAACATGATAAAAACTTAACTTGGGATTGTTATGATTCTGTGTCTTGGTCCAAAATGGAAGATACTGGTATGTTGAAGTTGCCATTGGTGGGGGGTAGCGTGGGTGAATCCTCCCGCCAATATGCTGGGACGCCCTTTCGAGCAGGTACGAGTAACGACAACCACTCTAGGCCGATCGGCAACTCAGGTAAAAGGGGGATTTGCTGGAACTTTAACAGAGGTAAATGTACGAGGCCCCAGGGGTCCTGCAAATTTAGGCACGAATGTGGTGGGTGTGGGCAAGCATCCCATCCTGAGTCCATGTGCAGAGCCAAAACGGGTGATAACGGGGGTAGAGGAGGCGCCAAACAGGTCTGATATAGTCCGAGGGGCGCCTTTACCTACTCCGATTGATACCATGGCAATGATTCCCTGGCTCAGCGAATACCCGGATCACGCTTCCGCTGGGGTGTTGCGGAACGGGTTTTCATATGGTTTCCGCATCCCAGTGGGGGAGTTTCAGGGTATAGCGAAATGTAAAAACTAAATATCGGTCTTGCAACATACGACCGTGGTACAGGAAAAGATCCGGAAAGAGGTTACTCGAGGTCGAGTCGCCGGTCCATTTAATGTGCCACCAGTTGCTAACTTTGTCTGTTCCCCTTTAGGGGTGGTCCCCAAGAAGGACCCGGGTGAGTTTCGGCTGATACATAATTTATCAGCCCCACGTGGTCTTTCCGTAAACGATGCGATAGACCCGGAAGTATGTTCGGTGCGGTACGCATCCTTCGATGAGGCCGTAGCCATATTGAATCGCCTGGGGCCCGGTGCGCTGATGGCAAAATGTGATATCGAGTCAGCGTTCCGGTTGCTCCCGGTACATCCAGACGACCAGCGTCTCCTTGGTTTCATGTTTCAGGGTCACTATTACATGGATCGGTGTATGTCAATGGGGTGCTCTATATCTTGTGCCTATTTTGAAAAGTTCAGTTGTTTTCTGCAATGGGTCTTTACAAAAAAGACGGGGTTTCAACATGTTATGCATTATCTCGATGACTTTTTGTTTCTGGGGGCAGCCGGGGATCCGGAATGTGGACAGGCTTTGACTGAATTTTGTGTCTTGATGAATCAGTTTGGTGTGCCATTGGCACCAGGTAAGACTGTGGGTCCCTCGACTTGCCTCGAGTTTCTGGGGATCGAGCTCGACTCTGAAGAAGGTTGTTTTCGTTTACCTGGAGACAAAGTGTTAAGATTCAGGGCATGCCTGCAAACGTGTATAAGTGAGTCTAAGGTTAAGCTACATCAATTACAACAATTGGTGGGACAGTTGAATTTTGCCCTAAGAGTAATACCGATGGCCCGCCCCCTTTCCCGCTCGATCGCTCAAGCCATGGTCGGCCTGAAGGAGGGTCATCACCGCACGAGGCTCTCGGCAGAGGTTCGCCAGGACATGCGCATTTGGTTGGCATTTCTGGCGGACTTCAATGGTCGAGTTGTCTGGAACAAACCGGCGGTGTCCTCTGAGGAGCTGGGGCTGTGGACAGATTCGGCAGGGAGCATTGGTTTCGGTGCCATATTCGGCACTCAGTGGTCGGCACAAAAATGGCCGTCATGGTGGCATGATGATGGACTGACAAGTAACATTGCTTTTCTGGAACTTTTCCCCATTCTGGTGGCCCTGAGAACTTGGCCCGAGGGGTTCAGAGATCACTCTGTGGTATTCTGGTCTGATAACATGACCGTGGTTGAGTGTATCAATAGCCAGGCAGCACGATGCAAATGGATTCTGAGATTGCTCAAGGAAATTGTATTATTGTGTATGCAATTGAATGTGCTATTTAAGGCACGACATGTGCCGGGGGTAATGAATCAAGCGGCTGATGCGCTTTCTCGTTTTCGTATGCAGGCCTTCTGGGGTTTTCTGCCCGCAGCGGACCCGGTGGCGGCACCCTTTCCCGAAGCTCTCTGGTCTCTCGGTGCCCCGAACTACAAAACCTCGTGGGAGAGAGTTTAGCACCCAGGACGAGGAAGGCATATGAAGGGGCGTTCCGTTCCTATTGGGCCTTTTTGGGGGCTGCTAGGGGGGAGCTTTGGGGCCAGGAAGAGTCTGTAGTAAAATTTCTGCTGTCTTTACATCAGGCAGGCAAATCAGTGGCTACGGCCCAGAGGCATCGGGCCGCCATTTCCTTTGTGGCTAGGGCTCATGGGATCCAGGACCCGACAGCGTCTTTCGTTGTGCAAAAAGCGCTACGTGGGTGGCAACGCCTTGAGGGTCGCAGAGTAGATGAAAGGCGCCCGATAGGTTTGGATAGGTTGGCCCTGTTATTATCCATACTCCCTGCAACGTGTTCATCCCGGTATGAAACAGTGTTATTCCGAGCCGCTTTTACGCTGGCATTCCATGGGGCTATGCGGGTAAGTGAATTAGTGGCAAGAAACAAGCAGGATGTGATGGGGGGACTGTGCCGAGAGCACGTTAAGGTCAGAGGGGGGACAATGACGGTCTCGTTCGTCAGGTCCAAGTCCGATCAGGGTGCGATGGGTGACTGCATAATCATACAAAGGATTCCCGGGTCCTCCATGTGCCCGGTGAGTTGTGTAGAGGAATATTTAGCACAAAGGGTGGCATCATGGGGGGGGACCTTGTTGAGACACGCTGACGCCACCCCACTGACGAGGTTTCAGTTTCAGCGGGTGCTTGCGATGTCGATTGCCGCTGCGGGCTTGAACCCGGGCGAGTTTGGGACCCATTCCTTTCGGATAGGGGCTGCTACAGAGGCTACAGCCAGGGGTCTGAATGTCGAACAAATTAAACGTGTGGGGCGTTGGTCCTCCAACTGTTATAAAAGGTATGTGCGGTTGCACATGTTGTGAAGCTGTAACGATGTACTCACGCTTCTTGTTTTTGTTTGGTTTCAGTTGCGCAAGCCTACGAGGCGGGGCGGACTATGCAGTCGACCCAACACCGGGCCAGCGGTCAGACATCACCGGCTGTGAAAAAGGAGGTGTGGGTCGTGGGCCACTCATACGTGAGGCGTGCCGCGGACGTATTCAAAGCAGGTGACATGATTCACGTAGCTGGGGAATACGGGTACAGTGTGTCCTTCTACGGAAGGGGCGGACTCTGTATTGACCAGTTTCAATCGTTTTTCGAGGGTTTGCTAGGGCGGACGAGGTCACCGCCGTCTATAGTCATAGTGCATCTAGGGGGCAATGATTTGGTCACCACTGGTAGACGACTTCTTCTTGAGGCGATGCTTTCCACTGTAAGTTGGTTGGCGAGGAGAGTTCCAGGGTGCACGATTGCGTGGTCCCATATGATCCCGCGGAAAGTATGGCGGGGGGCTATTTCTGTTTCTGCTCTGAATCATTCAGTAAGAAAAATTAATAACAAAGTGAGTAGATTGTTCCGTTCCAATACATTGCATTCTATTTCGCATGGTTGTATTACTGGTGACTGTATGTATTTGGGGGATGGGGTTCACTTGTCCCGGGTGGGGAACGAGTTACTCATAGGAGACTTAATAGCTTGGCTAAAGACTTTAAGACATGACCTTTAGGTAGGAGTGTTGTGGGGGGTCCGGATAGCCGGTCAACTATCCGGCCTGTGGCGGTAAGGTCATGATCGGTGAGCACTAATTGGAAGATCCCTATGAGTGGGCGTCACCCATTACGGATGGGAGCGCTCGAGGGAGGTGGCCATTGGCCCCTCAACGGGGAGGCGGTCCCTTCTAAGGATGGGCCGCCGAAAGGAAAGGAAAGGCGGTCAAGGCCCCTTCCTGGGTAGGAGGGGCTACAGCCCCCTCCTGGGGAATTTCCCGGGGCCAGGACATCTGCGACGGCAGATGTGGTAAGTTGTGTGGGGTTTGGGGGGGGTCTACGCTACCTTCTAGATACCTCACACGAGTCCTCGGACGACCTTTAAGTGGCGTCGAGTTTATTGGGGCCCCCGTCAAGTCAAGGGAAATTGGTAGTTGCACTTGAGGTACACCTCTGTGCGGTCGCCCCTCACAAGTGAGGGGGATATTTCTGGTTTAGGGATCTTGACACCGGTTACGACCTTGCCGTTGGCCCTTAAACGTTAGGATGTACAATTTCAAATTGCAAGTTAATATTTTGTAGGATGTTAGTTCGGCTAGGAGAACCTTTGTATTAGAGAATATGTTAAGGTTAGCCAAACATCGCAAATGTGGTAATGAAATTGTACATAATATGAAACTGTTATTTTAATGTTTTAATTTTGTTTCATATTTTAATAAATACGGCCGGGAGGGTCACTCCCTCCCGTCTTCCAAAAGTTCAGAACTGTTTCCGGTTTCCCATCCTTGGGGATTGTGTTGAGAGGGGGTGGCGGGTATCTCAGCCATATGGAAAGGGGCGACCATTCGGTCCCCCTGAACGTATGGTGGAGTACCACGATCCCCCCGGGAAGCCATCTTGGGCGGGAGGCGAGCCTCGGCTGGTATGCCCGAAGCGGCGTAGCCGGGGCGCGCCTTTTTCCCGCCCTGGAGTGGGTTGGCCTAGACACTGACGCGGCCGGCCACGCCCTTTGGGGCAGGCAGGGGCGGGTTTACGCCCGCCCTGAAGACGGATAATAGGAGCAACAAGCCAAGAAAACATCCTCTTGTTCCTGTGCTCTGAAGCTGCACCTCCTCGCTGCACGTGAGCTCGAGACGGAACGAAGAGCCAATTTTGACCCACCCACCAGCCCCTGAGGACAGCTACTTGTTTTGAATAAAGTTTTGATGTGGTAACTCTATTTTCTTTCAGGTTGTGATGACTGTCGTGATATTTTGAATCTGCAATAAAGATGGTCACTTTCTGAATGTTTTTCAAATAAAGTATTTGCACTAGTGTTGATCAGTAATCATGCTTATAATAAATTATAATTGTTTTGTAATTTAGTAATTTAGATAGATTTGTCGTATTTATTGTCGGGCGGTAAGGTCATGATCGGTGAGCACTAATTGGAAGATCCCTATGAGTGGGCGTCACCCATTACGGATGGGAGCGCTCGAGGGAGGTGGCCATTGGCCCCTCAACGGGGAGGCGGTCCCTTCTAAGGATGGGCCACCGAAAGGAAAGGAAAGGCGGTCAAGGCCCCTTCCTGGGTAGGAGGGGCTACAGCCCCCTCCTGGGGAATTTCCCGGGGCCAGGACATCTGCGACGGCAGATGTGGTAAGTTGTGTGGGGTTTGGGGGGGGGTCTACGCTACCTTCTAGATACCTCACACGAGTCCTCGGACGACCTTTAAGTGGCGTCGAGTTTATTGGGGCCCCCGTCAAGTCAAGGGAAATTGGTAGTTGCACTTGAGGTACACCTCTGTGCGGTCGCCCCTCACAAGTGAGGGGGATATTTCTGGTTTAGGGATCTTGACACCGGTTACGACCTTGCCGTTGGCCCTTAAACGTTAGGATGTACAATTTCAAATTGCAAGTTAATATTTTGTAGGATGTTAGTTCGGCTAGGAGAACCTTTGTATTAGAGAATATGTTAAGGTTAGCCAAACATCGCAAATGTGGTAATGAAATTGTACATAATATGAAACTGTTATTTTAATGTTTTAATTTTGTTTCATATTTTAATAAATACGGCCGGGAGGGTCACTCCCTCCCGTCTTCCAAAAGTTCAGAACTGTTTCCGGTTTCCCATCCTTGGGGATTGTGTTGAGAGGGGGTGGCGGGTATCTCAGCCATAATAACCACAGCAGCGATGTGGTTAAGGTGGGTAAAGGTAAATAACTTAACAGGTCCTTACTTCCTTGTTCTAAATTCAATATCTCGTTATCACTAGCCTGAACAAATGTGTGTTTAGTGAACAGTTCGTTCATGGTGGCTTTAAACAACTGCCAATTATACAAGATGCGGTCATGATTATCTATGTATGGGATAGACCAATTAGCGGCAGTGCACCCCAAAAGACCGCACAAACGCCACTCTGGATGCATCTGTAGTAAAAGCTTGTGGCTTACAAATAAAATGCAGTTGGCACTGACTAATAAAGACATTAAACTTAGCACTATCACCAAAGAAACTTCCCGGTGCAGCCAAAGGAACAACATTAGGAACCGCTACTGTTACATGTACTGGTGATGATGCTGCATCAGATGCCATGAAAGTGTTCGATGTTTTTGATCTAGCACCAGTTTCTGCAGGGGTCTTGAAGGCTTTAGGAAAGGGACTGTCCCATAAAGAGTCCCTAGGTCTGTATCGTATTAGTTAATTATACAACTCTGTATTTTCTTCTCTTAATCGTTGCATTTCTAACTGCAGACTCTGTAGCATTTCTGCTACAGTTTGATCTTGATTAGTGTCCTCAATCAAAGCTTTGGCCATGGCTTGAACATCAATGAGATCGTTCCCTGGGTCCATATCTCTCAAAAAGAACTTGAGTTTTTGTGAAGGCTTGCGCTTCTGTCAAGTCTCCACTTACCTGAAATCCAGGATGTTCGATTTGAGAGATGAGACGCTTGCTCTCTATGCCCCCAAAAATCTAAGCCTGTCAAACCATATCTATAACACGGCTTAACAAGAACAGATCTTCAGGGGAAGGGGGAAAAGGGGTCAAAATAAAAAAGAACAAAAAGAAAACACTGCTGTTGGATTCGGATCCTGTCACAACTGTGGCGCAGATCACAATATCTCAACCACTCTGTAAACACAGCAATTCTTCCGGGGAAATATCTTTCACTTTAATTTGCTGCTCAACATACAGCTGAGATAACGTTTCATGTATCACATGCTTAAAGTGGCATTCTTAAACATATGTGAATAAGGTTGCTCTTAACAAAACACCCTTTTCTTGTCTTCAAGAATATCATAAAATAAAAGTTTCATCAGAAAATGTCCACTTATTTCTGACTAGGAAATGAGTCTGTCTCTCTTTACTTTGAAAAGTCTTATTGGTCTCACTCTTGAAATACGAAGAAACTATTATTAAATGAACCTTGGAGCATTTCCTCTGTGAGCGCAACAGTCGTAAATGATCATCCTTTGGGATTAGAACAGAAAAGTACCTGTTTTAATCTTTGACACGTTTCCACTGCAATTGTTAATTAGAAATGCCTTACTTGACAGAGCGCTGCTTTTTCTTTCTTTGTTGCAGGCTGGTGTTATTTCCTAGATGGAAAGAAGGAGGAAGTTGTGGCGTTGTCCTGGAAACCACTAAGGACTGACTGGAACCGATGAGGAAGAATGCTGCCTGCTGCGTGGGAGATCGAAGGAAATCAGGTAAATGGGGAGTCGTGAAGACGAGAGCAAGCACGTCTCATTCTGCTTTAAAGACTTTTATAGGCTTCAGGTGGGTGGGGTGTTTTAATAGAAATACGAACTGCTAACTGCTAACTGTAAAAGAGGGTGTGGTAGGCACTTGTTAACTGCCATTAGTTCTGCTGATCCATGGTTTCCTATGCAAATTGCCAACTGTAAAGCGGGTGTGGCAGGCACATGTCAACTGTCATTAGTTCTGCTGGATCAAGTTGTTTCTAGCTAAATGGATTCAGATACCAAGTACAACTTTTATTGCAGCAAACCATACCAATTTATACAAGAAAAATAAAAGCATGAAATGTCACACTTGGGAAATTCCATAAAGCAAACCAAAATAAAGACTGAACATGCTATATATATTTGGTCAATTCTAATACACAGCATGGGAATTAGCATTGTTTATGGTAAAAATCCTAACACATGTATGCAGACAACACCCAATTGTATCTGAAAATCTCCTCCCCAGAAGGCATCATGTCCTTCAGCACTATTCTTGAAAAAAAAACAACATTGGCTTACTTGCAACCCTCTCAAACTCAATGCTGCCAAAACGGAATTGCCCCTCATCATTGCCCCACCTAACCACAATCTCAAAATAGACCTATTGATGAAGCATCTAACGGTCCTCAGCTGCTCTCCTCACATTATATACTCTGTGTGATCTTTAGGAATTATCCTAGACAAAAAAACTAAACATACAGAATCACATCAGTACTGCCACCAAAGGAGTGAATCATCAGATGAGCATTTTAAGGAAACTAAAACTTTTCCTCCCCCAGGATGACCTCAAATCTGTGGTCCAAGCTCTCATCCTGCCCAGGCTGGATTATGGAAGTGCTTCACTCTCTAGCTTGCCTAGATACAAGTTGGCCCCTCTAAGGGCTTTTCTCATTTCTGCTACCAGACCCGTCACCGCAACAAAAAGGAACACGTACATCCCCCCGGTTCTGAAATCCCTGAACTGGCTCCCTTATGTGGCCAGAATGCAAAATTGTGTGCTTGACTCATAAAGCCTTACATTTTTAACTCGTGGGAATTTGGCACAGAAGCTAGAATTATCGGGCAAATCCGGATCACTGTGAAATACTAACTCCCTGTTTGCTGAAAACTCAGAGTTTCCACAAGAGCACAACTTGCAATAGAGTCTTCTCGGGTATCGCCCCAAAAATGTGGAACTCTCTGCCTCTGAAATCCACCTGAAAGCGTGAAAACACTTCTGTTGAACAAATGATTCCCCTAAGATCACTCCTTTTGTCTCCTGATCTTGCTCGTGATTATTTTCATTTGTTGATCATGACTACTATATTGCTGACTTCCTATAGAGGTCTAGTTTGTTATCTGGTTAATTTCTTCTGTTTGCACCTTTTTCTTGTATGTAACTGTTGCTCCTGTCTCTTTCTTCCCTACCTCTTACTTCCCCCTCTTGTAAAGTGCTCCGATACCCTCACAAGTCCCATTAAAAGCTTATAAATAAATAAATAATGTAAAAGCACACTGGCAAGCACCACAAAATGTACCCAACCACATGGTCAGACAGCAAAAGCAAGCAAAGAGGCATGGCCACAACAAATAAGACATGCAGGCCCATGGCAAAAGCAAACAGGCTGGCTACATAAAATGGCCACTGACCACATAGTCTAACAGCAAACGCAATCAAGGAGTCATAGCCACAACAAAGAACATATGAAGGCCTCTGGCAAAAGCACACTGGCTTGCTACACAAAATGGCCACTAATCACATGGTCAAACAACAGCAAGGAAGAAGACATGGCCACAAGAAAGGACTGATCCAGGCCTATGGTAAAAGCACAGTTGCTGGCTACACAAAATGGCTACCAACCACATGGCCAAACAACAACAGCAAGGAAGGAGGCATGGCCACAACAAAGAACACATTTTTTTTTCCGGGTCCGATGATTAAGCCTAAGAATCCATGTCCAATGGGAGGCACCCCACGCCATAATGCTACTGGACAATCAGCCGATAATGGGCTCGAATGGAGATAGATCGTGCGGGTTCTTTCTCACTGAGACATCAGGCCTGCCTTTCTGGAGGTTATGAAACTACTTTCTGGTTTCTTAATAGTACAGAGGCGATTGTGTCTTGCGGCTGGAGAGTCCCTGGAACGACTAAGTGGCTAATGAGGACAAAAGAAAAAAAAAAAGAAAGGACTGATCCAGGCCTATGGTAAAAGCACAGTTGCTGGCTACACACAATGGCTACCAACCACATGACCAAACAACAACAGCACGGAAGGAGGCATGGCCACAACAAAGAACACATGCAGTCTATGGCAAAAACACATTGGCTGGCTACACAAAATGGCCACCAATCACAATGTCAAATAACAACAGCAAGCAAGGAGGCATGGCCCCAATAAAGAAGATATGCAGGCCTATGACAAAAGCACACTTGCTGGCTATACAAAATGGCCACCCACCACATAGTCAAACAACAACAGAAAGCAATGATGCATTGCCACAACAAAGAAAACATGCAGGCCTATGGCAAAAGCACACTAGCTGGCTAAACAAAATACCACATGGGTCAAACTACAACAGCAAGCATGGATGCATGCAACAAAGAACACATGCAATTCTATGGCAAAAGCACACTGGGTGCTCCACAAAATGGCCAACGACCACATAGTCAAACAACAACAAACAAGGAGGCATGGAAAACAATGAACACAGGCATGCCTATAAACACTGGGAACAAAACAAATGGTGGCCTATGGCAAGCACACACTGGCCAGACAAAGGAGGCATTGGTGGCACTCAAGAAAACAATCATGGCCATCAATTCAGCAATACCTAAAATGAGAATTAACTGAGCTATTCACATTTACAACACACATCCTCCCAAGGCATCAAATATCACCCCACATATACATGCTTTGCAGAAAATGCGAAGATCAAAAAAGAGCACCACATTTTTTTATGTAATCCAATTCTGTACCAGCCATACATGGTGTTTTAAAACTACATATACCACTGAAACAGTTGCTTCATGCACCCATGATGAGCACTGGCCTGGGACCACTGACTGGGTAGCCCATTGACACACTAGGCCACATGGTAAAATAAAGGAGTATTGCAAAGTTAAGAAACATGGAAAAATGTACTGAACTGTGCAACATTTTTCCTTTACTAAGGCAGAAAAATTAAATGAAAAATAACTAGGCCCTTTCTAAACTACAGAACACCCACCACAATAAATAAACAGTCAAATAAAAGTACAAATAAATACTGGTGCATGTGCTTTCTCAAACCAACAATACCCTTACACAAGAGTATTTAAACTTACTTGTGATGTTTCAAAAACAAAGGACCTGATTTAGAGTTCAATGGAATGGTTCCTCCATCACAAATGAAAAGTGACCAGGAGCTGGGCAAAGCACTGGGAGAAGGCTCATGGACAGAAACAGGAAGTTGGAGTCTCTGGGTCACTTTCTTCTTGTTGAAAAAAAGAAAAAGAAAAAAATGCGTCTTGCACTACAAGTACCCTTACTTGGCTGCTTCTCAAATAGAGAATTTGCTTGCGGTGTAGCCGTGGTCATTTGCATTCACCATCTGCTGAAAGCAGCTGACAAAATCTTGTGCATGCTCGCTAGTGGACGGCAAGTCTCGTAGCACTTGCCAGCACATACCAAAAGAAGTCTTGGTTGCGTCAAAATGGTGGAATTTACGCTGGAAATCTGCGTTACACATGGAGCATGGAGTTCCCAAATTCTACAACCTCTACGAGCACAGTGAATTTCTCTGGCCACGCCTTGCACAAGCATTTAAGCACTGGTTAGTCCTAAGGTCAACAAAAGCAAAGATCCAGCAACTATTTCAGGTAAGTAGGCAAAACTTTGGGGGAAGACCACCATAAGGCTGACAGGTCTAACAGTGACAAATACGCAATGATGGTGCCTGAGTGGGGAGGAGAACTGCATTTTTGGTGCAGTTTTAGAGGTGGTCCAGAGGAGCCTTTATATATCACATGTAGTGAATGGCCATCATATAATATTTTTTATTGATATTGTTGTTATCACTCCATAGTACATTCTTTGGAGGCTCCAAACCTACCACTCTTAGAAAAAGAAGTTCAAGTTGTTGCAATAAGTAATTCACAGATTACTAATCAGGTTTCGGTAAATGTCCCAGATAAAATAGAGGTATGGTATTTTACAGGTAAAGAAATTGGATTAATAAAGAATGCTGAGCCAGTTAAAATTTGAACAAATCAAACAAGGAGATGATGGGCGGAGCGCTGAAACTTTCCAGTCACAGATATGGGTTGAATACACCATCGTTCTTTAACTCACTTTACTACCCCAGTTCAGACACAGCCATATGCAAATCAGACTTGACCCTCTTCCTCAGGGGAACAGTCCAGCCCAAACTGCCAAGCCAGGTCTTACATGGACCAGAAACAAGCATCCTGGGGCCGGTTTCGGGGTAACACCCCTTCCTGATTGAATGCTGCCGGGAATTACCAGGGGCCAGATGTTCAACAATCTCAATTGGCGATTTTGTAATTGCAAGTGTAGGTGATTTGCAATTAGGAAATCGCAAACACCCATTTACAAATGCGTCTTAGACACATTTTGCGATTCCCAGTGATTTGCAAAAATACCTACCAAATTAATATTCATCAGATAGGTTTCGCTTTGCGACCCAAAGAGAATTGCCTGCACTCACAGGAATGGTGGACTGCTGGAGTCAGCGGACAACCATGTCTGTGATTGCTTTTTAAATAAAGCAAGTTTTGTTTTTTGTAATGCTACCCATTTTCTTTAAAGGAGAACAGAATACATTTCATTAAAATAGCATTGAAGTGGAAGTGTAGTCTAATGGAGTTGGAAGACATTAAAGTATGAGTATTGACTTAAGATGTTAGAAGACTTGATAAGCAAGAAACAGAATGTAATATATAATGTATTGTAAATAGTTTAGGGTTTAATGATGATGTAATCAGCAAAGGGGGAATTTTGTTGACGTTTTTCAATATTTTAAACTATGTATCTGCACTATTATTAGTTGTACTACATTAAAAGTAGGCCTGGGTGAAATTTTAATGTCATCAAAGTAACTGGAGTAATTTCAGTAATTTTGGTTTAAACGTTTGAGGAGCAATTACCAAGGCTTATTAGACTATGTTTGCATAACTATGAGTAATTTGGTACAAAAATCCTACTGCAGGGACACAGGAACAATTAACTTAGTGAGCGTGAGTCGCTGTTGCCTACTGCTGTTCGTATTCTGCCGTATTTAGTGCTATTTTCCTAATGCAAAATGCATCCTCTAGTCCATTTTGGATGTAAGAGTTCATTTTGTTGTAAGGAAATACAGCTAAATTGTGGGTTACACTCCACGCGTAAATTCACGCAATTTTTTTTTGCAATTTTGTTAAATTACACTACAGCAAATAACACAAGCTATGCCCATATCTGATTTAAATTTATACATGATTATTAACATAGATATTGCAAGTGAAATAACATCCCTATGATTTGTAGCTTAAACTAGGCTTCATTTAAGCCTCAAAACCATTTCTGCTAAAATAGTTGCTGTTTGATAATGTTATTCTTTGTTTATATTTCTGCACATTTAGATCTTATCATATTTTTCAGATCTTTGTTCATTATTGCATCTTTCCTATAACTGAGAGCCTTTATGGAAATTGACTTCTATGTACTTTGATTGATTCAATGTTGCATTTGCTTTTTTCCTATTTCTGCACATGTAGATCTTATCATATTTTCCCGATCGTTGTTCAATATTGCATCATTCCCATAACTGAAAGCCTTCATGGAAATTAACTTCTATGTACTTTGATTGATTCAATGTTGCATTTGGTTTTTTCCTATTTTCTGTATTCAGTTTTATCTTAGTTACCCTTCATGGTTTTCCTAAAATTCTTAACTCAAATTCACTTTTTGAATCAGCCCTTTCTTACTGACTGTATTTTGAAAGCTGTTTTGAATCTTGGGGCATATTATCAAGGGGGTTTATCTCCGTTTTTTTGGCTTTGAAAGCCAAGAAAGCAGAGATAAAATGATCTCCCTATTACCTAGCTGTCGCTAACACCAGTTAGTGACAGCTAGTAGGAGATAGCGACAATCTTGGGCCCCACTTTGCATGTCAGAGAAATTTATCACTAATGACATGCAAAGTGGGCATGCCAAGATGTTAGGGACTGGAAACAGTTGCTAACATCGCTATCTCCTATTACCAACTTTTGGAGATATTCGCGCTAACCGCGAATATCTCCAAAAGCTAACACCTGCCCTGAGCAGTTCTTAGCCATGTTATCCAATGGGAGGTGGATAACATGGCTAAGAGCATTAGCTCGGTAATGCATGAATATCGCTGACTTTTCAGCCATATTCATGCATTGCGGCCGATTTTTATCGCATTTGCGATAAACCTTGGTAATACCAAGGTTTATCTGCAATAAAAATCGCCGTAGGTCGGCAATACATTTTTGTCTCTAACCAAGCAATAGCGATAATTATCGCTATTGCTTGGTAATATGCCCCTATGTTTCTAGGAACACATTGCTTAATAGTTCTGGATGTTAACATCATCTCTCGTACCCGCAAATTGATCATGCTACAATTATACAGATTATCTAATGGGTATAGTGCGTCCACAACACTCAGTGCTTCTTGAACGTTCATATGCTCCAATGCGTTCTTGACTCAGCTAAGATCTAACTTAACAACTCTTCCAAAATTCAGGCAATTGGCAATGTTTAAGGGGAGGTCTTTGCAACATAAGTACATCTAAATACACCCATAGCAACAAGTAATAAAAAAGATGCCTCTCCACAACTGGCTGTTGCCCTTTCACATTTCTTTCATGAAGAAGTAGACTAAGCCCAGAAAGAATCTGAATGGGTTCCAGTGAATCCCAGATCGGAAAATCTATTTTAAAACCACTGCCATCTGATTTTCAACATTTTCTGTCTACAGAAGAGTAGGAATTAAATGAAAGAAGCAAGATATCAGACTCATGTTTGGAAAGTTGCCAAGGAAAGTACTTTCAAGGAAAAAAGGAATGACAATGCCTCCAATTAGAGATGTAAAAGCAAATTATGACATAAACAATTGCTAAAACAAGAAAACATTAAATACAGCAGGGCTCACCAATTTTAGACCAACATCATTATTTCAATAACTATGATAAATATTGAAAGCATTTACTTTCCAATTTCAATAAAAGGTAGACAACTTGAAGTTGTTAAACCCTACATCAGCAGCCTCGCGCCACATAAGGAAACTGAAAAAGCTGTAATATCACTTATCAATGTTTTCAGAACATTGACAGATAGCAGCAGAGTTAGAAATGCAATCTAATTACAATTAGGTGTGGCATTCAAAACTGAATATCATGTCTTACTTGTTGTACAACTGACTTGTTTAGACAAAAAAGTAAGTAAGGGTGGAAAATTTGTTCTGCTCGCGGAATTTGCGGATTTTCCGTGATTTCGCGATCCGCAAATCGCCCGAAATCGCGGCAAAGTCCGCGAATCCGCGAGCGGGATGAATTTTGCTCAGGTAGCACTTAGAAAGCAGGTGCCCAAATTGAACCTAATTTCTTTGTAAAATGGTTACAAAGAAATTAACTTCTACTTGGGCACCTGCTGTAACCCTGTAAGTGCTTCCTGAGCGACGCCTCGTTGCCTACTAGCAACTATTCTCTGACTTTGCTCTGACCCTCGAAGCAGGGTCAGGGAATAGTTACAATTAGGCAAGGAGGTGCCTGTCCCAACAATTAAACCTCAGCAGGAAGCACTTACAGATAAAAAAAGCAGGTGCCCAAGTTGAAGTTTAAATTCAGTCACGCATTATAATCAGCCCAAGAATCTAGTGAGCACGGTCAATGCTAGGCAGGTGCGCTTTCTCCCCGGATCTACCGTCTACAATTAGCTTTAATCCGTGATGGAGGTCTAGGCATCCGCGAGTTTCTTGAGCGCAATCCCCCTGTACTTCCAGTGAACAGGAGGCTGCTTTCTCTTCATCTGCTGCGCTGATCGGCCTCTGACCCTTTATAAAATTGAGGCATGTGAACTCGCACAGAAGCCCGGCCCCAGCCCACACACACTAGGCTATGCAATCTCTTCCCGCCCTTTCCCCCACTGTGATGGACAGCTCACTCGAGGGACCTCAGCGCCTATGGGCGCGGTGGCAAAGTTACAGACACACTGGGTCACTGAAGACAACTCTTCTGGGCCTTTAGGCAGCTGTAGTGCAGGAAAAGCACAATACATGTACCCAACGAGGTAGCACTTACTGCTTTCTCATTTGCTGCGCTGATCAGCCTCTGACCCTTTATGAACTTGAGGCATGTGAACTCGCACAGAAGCCCGGCCCCAGCCCACACACACTAGGCTATGCAACCTCTTCCCTCCCTTTCCCCCACTGTGATGGAAGGCTCACTCGAGGAACCTCGCCCCCTATGGGCACGGTGGCAAAGATACAGACACACGGGGTCACTGAAGACACCTCTTCTGGGCCTTTAGGCAGCTGTAGTGCAGGAAAAGCACAATACATTTACCCAACGAGGTAGCACTTACTGCTTTCTCATTTGCTGCGCTGATCAGCCTCTGACCCTTTATGAACTTGAGGCATGTGAACTCGCACAGAAGCCCGGCCCCAGCCCACACACACTAGGCTATGCAACCTCTTCGCGCCCTTTCCCCCACTGTGATGGACAGCTCACTCGAGGGACCTTGGCGCCTATGGGCGCGGTGGCAAAGTTACAGACACATGGGGTCACTGGAGACAACTCTTCTGGGCCTTTATGCAGCTGTAGTGTAGGAAAAGCACATTACGGATTTACCCAACGAGGTAGCACTTACTGATTAGCCAGTAGAAAGTACTCCAGTTAGGTATTGTGCAAATCGCAAAAAAATCTGCGATTTCGTGGGGAAATCTGAGAATTCGCGGATTTTGTTTGCGAATTTGTGAACCGCTGATTAACAAATTCGCCCATACTTACAAAAAAGACAAGGCCCTCAAATAGCTAATCTCATTCTTATCAAAAAGATTTCAAATGGTACTGATAGTAACTTTCAGGTCTGCATCTGCCCAGTCAATTGGAAGTCCCCTACGAGTCACCTACGGTGACCCACCGCACACTAGTCACCAGACTACATGACGCAGGTATACAAGAACAGCCCTGGACTGGATCTGATCATTCCTCATTGGAAGAAGCCAAAGGATCAGACTCCCACCCTTCCTCTCTGACCCCACGAAAATTTCCTGCAGAGTCCCCCAGGGTTCATTCCTGAGCCCCACCCTTTTCAACATCTACATGGCCCCCCTCGCAGCTATCGTCTGACAACACAGCCTCAACATCGTATCCCACGCCGATGATACCTAGCTTATCCTCTCCCTCACCAAAGACCCCACCACTGCCAAACTCAACTTCCATAAAGGAATGCAAGATGTCGTAGTCTGAATGACTAACAGCTGCCTGAAGCTCAATGCTGAGAAGACAGAAGTCCTCGTCCTCATACTCGGTACCACCCCTTCTGCATGGGACAGCACATGGTGGCCGACTGCCCTCAGAAGCCTACCTACCCCCTCAGACCACACCAACAACCTCGGCATCGTACTCAACTCATCACTCACCATCATCTCGAGCTGCCTCAACACCCTCCACATCCTCTGCAAGACCTTCAAGTGGATACCTCCTGAGTCAAGGAAGACAGTCACCCATGCACTCATCACCAGCAGACTGGACTATGGAAACACACTCTATGTCGCCATCCACAAGTCCCTACTCTGCAAACTCCAGACAATACAGAACACTGCCGCCAGACTTGTCCTCGGCATACCCCGACACAAACACATCAGTCAACACCTAGTAAGTCTCCACTGGCCCCCCATGGAGAAAAGAGTCACTTTGAAAATTGTCACTCATGCCTATAAATGCCTACATAATAATGGACCCAAATACCTCAACGATAGAATCAACTTCCATGTACCTAAAAAAAAACCTGTGATCTTCCAACCTAGGACTGGCCGAAAACCCGCACATCCACAGAGCTAGAACAGATTGAAGATCCTTCTCTCACATTGCAGCCAAGACCTGGAATGAACTACCGGCAGACATCAGACATGCCCCCTCCCTGCACACCTTCAGGAAGACCCTCAAGACCTGGCTCTTCAGCTAAACAGATCTGCGGACCCCCCCCTCGGTGCCTTGAGACCATCAACGGTGAGTTGCACTCCTACAGTTACCGGATTGATTGATTTTCTGGTACCTCCAGGAGCCCCCATTTGGTCTCCATGTTAACAGGCCTAACCCATACATTGCCAGGTCTGACATGGGCTTGCTCATGGCAACTGAAGAGGGACAGGAGAAAGAGAGTAACCCACTCCCTGATCTCCTCTCACAGAATCCTGATGATGGATCAGTTGATGGAGTAGTCTTGGCAGACAGCCTCACTGCTCAACAGCAGATTGATTGTAGGAAGGTCCTCAATTAATACAGGCATTTGTTTTCTCTGACACCCAGTCAAACCACCTGGTGTACCAATTAAAAGAACACAGGTGAGAATCTAAATGTGTAGAATAAAATATACAGGAAGCCTGACCATTCCAGAGATTGCAGCAGGACAGAGGCCCAAAAGGTGATGGAATTGGGAGTGTTTGGGCCCTCAAATAGGCCTTGGGTTAGCCCAATAGTCTTGGTACCTAAACCTCACACCCAGGGTGGTAAAAGAGAGATTAAGTTTTGCGTGGATTACAGGGGACTCAATGCAGTCACTAAGGCTGATGCTCATCCTATTCTAGAGCAGATGAGCTTATTGATACTTTGGCCTTATTGAGGATGCCAAACCAAAAACAGCATTTTCAAATCCTAGTGGGCATTATCAATGTATTGTAATGTCCTTTGGTTTGAAGAATGCACCTGCTACATTCCAATGGCTGGTGGATAAAGTCCTTACAGGCCTGGAAGCCTATAGTGTAGCATATCTTGATGATAAGGCTGTATTTGAATTTTGAATTTTTAAAAATTTATAGAGCGCTCGTTCACTATGCAGTTACTTGGCGCTAG
This sequence comes from Lissotriton vulgaris, assembly GCF_964263255.1. Lineage (NCBI taxonomy): Eukaryota > Metazoa > Chordata > Amphibia > Caudata > Salamandridae > Lissotriton > Lissotriton vulgaris. The sequence goes on along the minus strand of NW_028246132.1, from coordinate 148,165 downwards.
AGGGAATCCTGGGCGGGGAAAGACACAGGAGACTAGAGACTAAAGGCTTGCTGGACAATAGGGTCTTAAGGGCCTTGCGGAACTCCATATAAGAGGGGGAGAGTCGGATAGGGAGCGGGAGAGTGTTCCAGAAGGTGGGCGCAAGGACAGAGAATTTCTGGCCTCCCGATCTTTGTTTCTTGAAACGGGGAGTGACTAGTAAGGCTTTAGTGGATGAGCGTAGATCTCTAGGAGGGCAGTAATTGGTGATGGCAGAGTTGATGAAGGCAGGAGCCGTGCCCGCCCGGGCTTGAAAGGTAAGGCAACCAAGTTTGAAGAGGGCCCGTTGTTTGATGGGAAGCCAATGAAGAGCAGTGAGGAGGGGTGAGGAGTGGTGAGATTTAGCCATGTACCAGGCGAGCTGCCTGGTTCTGCACCAGCTGAAGGCGTTGAAGTGCATAGGTGGGAACACCATTATAAATAATGTTTCCATAGTCGATCTTAGATAAGACCATGGCCATTACAATCAGTTTGAGTGCAGAGGGAGAGAAAAACCGGGATACTTTCCTAATAGTACGCAGGGTAAAGAAACAAGAAGAAACAACAGAGCTAATGTGGGAGTGAAGTGTCAAATGTTGATTTAGTGTGATACCGAGGGTCTTGACTGAATGAGAGGGGGTGGGGGGTAAACTAAGAGAGGGGGGCCAAATGAGGGAGACCAAGGATTACCACTGCCGCCAGTCAGGACCAGCTCTGTTTTATCCGGGTTGAGTTTAAGGTGGTTCGCATTCATCCAATCCCGGATAAACAGCATGACGGACTGGAAGCTAGTGATACCTAATGAGGGGGAGGAGAAATTAAATATAAGTTGGAGGTCATCAGCATAGTTGTAAACTGTGACCTCCATTTGTTGCAGTGCAAAAATAAGAGGGAAAATGTAAAGGTTAAATAAGAGGGGGGAAAGAGAGGAGCCCTGAGGGACGCCACATTGCACCCTACGAGGCAGGGAAGAAAATTCGGCCAGGTGGACAGCCTGGGTGCGGTCAGCCAGGAAGGAGCCTATCCAGGCCAATACTTGTCCCCCTATGCCCGCCGCCTTGACGCGGGACAAGAGGATGGAGTGGTCCACGTGTCAAAAGCGGCGGACAAATCCAGGAGGACAAGGGCCTGAGGGGTGTTGGTATCGAGCCCCTCCCTGAGTTGGTCCATGACCTAAATTATCACCTTCTCAGTGGAGTGGCGGGGATGAAAGCCCGCCTGGCAGGGTGCAAGGTAGTTGCTGTCCTCTATGAAGGAGCTGAGCGCCTGGGTGACATGGGACTCAGCTACCTTTCCCAGATAAGGGAGAAGGGATATAGGGCGGTAGTTTGCAGGGGAGGTAGGGTCCAGCCCGGGTTTTTTTAGTATGGGGAGGATTATGGCAGTCTTGAAAGGGGCAGGGACAAGGCCATGTGTGAGGCAATCATTCAGGAGGGTGAGGACAGGGGATGGGCACTCGGCAAAAATCTGACGAAGAATGCGTGCCGGGCAGATGTCAGCTGGAGAGCCCGACTTGACATGCCTAAGTAAGGGGGACAGGGTTTCTCTAATCCGCGCGGGAATAGAGGTGAGGGACAAATTATTACTAGGTGGTTGGGGGTGGGTGAAAGTAGGCAAAGGGAAGGGAATGTTGGCTTTAATACAAACTATTTTTTCAATGAAGAACTCGTTGAGCAAATCGCATAGGGCCTGAGAGGGGGGATTTTGGGCAGAGTTCTATCCGATGATGCCAGCTCGTGGACGGTGGCAAAAATCTCACGTGTAGTGAGCTCCACCTGAATGGATCACCTGGTCCACCTGAAGAATGTTTTAAAGGCTTTGCAAAGAGCAGGTATACTATCAAGGCCACGTAGTGCTAGATAGGGCAGGGCAAGGTTGTGTACCTAGACCACGTTCTGGGTGGAAGCCAGGTTCGACCATTACAGAGCAAAATCATGACCATAATGGACGGGGTAGCTTCAACTACCAAGACTCAGGTCAGAGCTTTCTTGGGCCTGACTGGGTTTTACAGGATACTTGGTAAAGGATATGTGTCTACAGTGACTCCCTTAAATGATCTCACATCAAAAAGAATTCCCAAGAAGGTTCAGTGGAAAGTTAGCTGTCAGAAGGCATTTGATGATCTCAAACAGGCCATGTGCACTGCTCCCATTCTGCGGAGTCCTGGCTACTCCAAACAATTAATTGTCCAAACAGATGCATCTGAGTTGGGGTTAGGGCTGTGTTGTCACAACTTAATGCGGAGGGTCAAGGTCAACCAGTAGCTTATATCAGCAGAAGGTTGACCCCAAGAGAGGAACGTTGGTCATTTATTTATTTATTTTCGGTTCTTATATAGCGCAGGCATTCGATCTCCGAGGAGATATCTCCGCGCTTTGTTTTTTCCGAACGCAGGACTAGAACAGTGATATCTGTGTGGCATTACTGGAATTACTGAATGGAGAATAGGTACGTCTTCAGACATTTCCTAAATGCGGATAGGTTGGAATTTAGTCTAAGAGTGAGGGTTAATGAATTCCAGAGAGTGGGGCCTTTGTATGAGAGGGCTCGACCTCCCTGTCTCTCTCTTTTGATCCTGGGGATCTGGAGCAAGGCTTGGTTTTCTGAGCGTAGGGTTCTACCTGGTTGATAAGGTTTAAAGATTTCAGTTAGATATCTAGGGCCATTTCCAAACAAGCATTTATGGATGGTACAGCAGATCTTAAATTTTACTCTCTGGCGAATGGGAAGCCAGTGTAGCTTGTTTAGTAAGGGATGAGAGGAAGATCTGGCAGGGGCATTGAGAATCAGCCTAGCGGCCGTATTCTGGGCTACCTGTAGCCTCCCCAGCTGTTCCTCATTAGCAGATAGAAGTAATCCATTGCAGTAATCCAACCTGCTAATTACTAGGGTCTGCACTAGTGTTTTCCTATGGTGATCTGCTAAGTAGGGGAAGACCCTTCTAAGTAAGCCAATCACCCTCATACAAGTTCCTGTGACCTGAATGACATGGTTTTTAAGCACCAAAGGTTGGTCAAGCTTAACACCCAGATTTTTTACGTTTTCCTTTGGGCATGGGGCCGTACCTAGTTCAGGGGGCCACCACTCAGGTGACCAAAGGAATGGGGCATTTCCAAAGAGCATGACCTTCGTCTTACCTACATTACATTGTAGGCAATTGGAGGTCATCCATCCGGCTATCGCTCTCATTCCTGCAGCGAAGGAACTTTTTACTGCTGGTGTCATGTTTTGGAATGGGAATAATAGCTGGGTGTCATCAGCGTAGGATATTGGCGTGAACCCATGTTCCCTTACAATATTCGCTAGGGGGGCCACATACACATTGAATAATGTGGGGCTTGGGCATGAGCCCTGTGGAACCCCCTTTGTGACCTCCCTAGAGATGGAATAGTGGGAGCCCAGGCGAACATTTTGAGAGCGGTTGGAAATAAAGCTTTTTAGCCATGATAAGGCCATTCCTTCCACTCCTACCCCTTCCAGACGACTGATCAGGGTGTCATGAGATACCGTGTCGAAAGCAGCGGACAAATCTAATAGCACCAGAATCATAGAGCCTCCTCTATCCTGTGCCATCCGGATGGTATTGGTCACGGAGAGGAGAGCTGATTCTGTCAACTATAGAGGTTGTGGTCTGGGCCCTGAAGAAGCTGAGACCATACTTTGTTTGGCACTCACTTCATTGTTCAGACAGACCATAAGCCAATCTTATGGCTAAAACAGATGAAGGGTGAAAACCTTGAATTTTTGAGGTGGTTCTTTTCCCAACAGGGGATGGAATATACAGTGGAACATAGACCTGGGAGTAACCATGCCAATGCAGATGGACTCTCCAGATATTTCCACTTAGAAAATGAAGACTCAACTGGGTAAGTTTAGTCTCATCTGCTGACATTTGGAGGGTTGTGTAAGAAAGTAGGATCTGATTCTTTTGGCTACCCCCATTTTTTGCTTCACGTTACACTGTTTTTGACTAGTCTGACTGGGATCCTGCTCATCAGGACCCCAGTCTATCTTCTTTCTCCATAGAATGGTATGTCATGTATTTAGGCACACTGCAGATTGGATACTGGGGTATCCTTGTCAATCCCCAGTATATGGTACCCATATACCCAGGGCATCAGTACGCCAGAGGCCTCCCATGCCCTGAAACATGTATTATGCCACCCATGAGAGGTCATGCAAAATGAAACTTCAGGCCTGCCATAGCAGCCTGTGTAAGATGGTGCAAGCGCCTCTTACTTTTAGATATAGGGTTCCTATGTCTAAGGGCCACTGCCCTTAAAACCTATAAGTCACCCCTGCATGAGCAGCCTACGGAGTACATTCTCCTGTGTTGATAGTGTATCAGCCATCTATAACATACATAGTGGCATTATGCGACTGCGTAATGACCAACTCTAAAACGGCTGAAAGTAACACTATTGTGTTTGATGTCTACCATTGTGGATTCGTACCCCCACACCGGTAACTGGTGTGGGAGGTATGATTTGACCCCTCAGAAATGAGCTTTGTGAGGTGCGTAGTGTTCCTGGTACCAGCCATCTAGTCCCGGCCAGCCCAAAAGGGTTGCTGCCGACCAGCGACCCATTTCTGCCCTCCTGCTGCTGAGCCAAGCTTAAGCAGGGGAAGGCAGAACAATAAACATCCTGTCACAGGGAGGTGTGACCACCTCCCAGACAGGATTTAGTGATTAAGGCCTGTGTGGATGTGCTTGCCACCGAAGGCCTGCATGAGGGTCACATTTGGTGCCCCTGTGCATAGTCCAGTTCAAACCAGTACTGGGAGCCATTGGCTCCTGCTCTGGCATGAAACTGGACAAAGGACATGGGAGTAACCTCCCCACTGTCCTGACTCTCCTCAGGGAGAATCCCCAGAGTCTGCCCAATCCTCGCATGTAGGTACAAAAGGGCTTACCTGGCTGTAGGACCTTAGATTTGATATGGACAAGATTCTGAACAAGAAACCACTGACCTTCGACCTTCTGGACACTCTGGACTTTGTTGGACTTCCTTTAGGCCCGACTTTGTCTCCCACTCCCTCCAAAGCATTGTCTGTGCCCATGCACAGGCTCCGTGCAGGACCTGTGGGCATCAAGGGAAACTGAAGACATCTCCCTTGGAGTGAAGGAGTCACTCCCCTGTAACAGCAGGCACTGTAACGCAACTGACCAGTCTGCTGATTGTGAGCTCTTGCGGACTCCGAAAGCTCCAGCAACACAGAAGATGGCTTTCCTGTCCCTTGAGGTCTGAGCTGCCTTCTTACTCAGTTTGATACCAGTATCCCTCGTGGAGTCTGCAATACCCGTAAGCTTGTGCATCACATACTTTTGCAAGTGCATATGCTTGTTGGTGTTCCCAAAACATGTGAACTGGGCTCTGAGCAGCCCCAACTTCTGGCACCATTTTCACCAAAGAACTTCGGCCTCCTTGCACCGAGTGCTCCGTGGGCTGTTGCTTAGCAATTCTGCTTGATGTCCCTTACAACTCCTGTGCCACTATCCTGTGAGACCTTTTGAGGGTCAACACTGCTTTTCTTAGGCTCTTCTGTTTGCTGCAGGCTTGTCCCAACTACCCTGTGTTTGGTGAGTCTCCTGGGTCTTGCTGGTCCGAAAAGTAACTCCTCTTGACCATCTTCGTGGGTTGCCACTGCCAAGGCTTGTTGGTGCTCTTGTCGGAGACCGACACCTCAGCACTCAACATCCTTTGTGGGACACCTCCTATCCAGCTCCTGGTTGTCCTTGATGTCACCTGGTCCCTTTGGCTACAGAGTCAAGGCACCTAAAGTACCCGACATTGGTGGTTATCGTCTACCTAGCTCCTGGTCACCCCTGAGTGACGCAAACTCTGTCCTCTCTGCTTTCAGCTACTCTTCAACACCAATCCAAGTTTGTATTCCAACTGACACTTTTTTCTTTCGCATAGTGCCATTTCCTTGAAGACCTCCATTGAGATCGACGGCGGTTTCCGACACCACTTCAGCCCTATGCACCCAGCTTCCCTGGGATAGGTAACTCTGGTACTTCTGCATCCATGGGTGGGGTGGGTCTGTGGTAAATATTTTACCTAATCTATTTTTCCGTATAATTATCATTACAAGACAGCTCATAAAAATGAGAGGCAGAGTCCGTGGTATCTGAGTCTTACGGGTTTTAATGGAAAAACCTCGAGGTTGAAGATCATGTTCCGTCACCACGAGGGTTCGGGAAGGGATAGTCAACGTTTTATTGACATTACACATTATATATGGTAAAGTAACATAATTGAATTCAATACAGTAGGCGTAACAGGTGAAAAAGAGAAGATAAGATCACATGTGCGTAACAGGAGGCGTGAAAGAAGGCGTGAAATAGGCGTACACGGAGGCGTGCACTGTACATGTCAGAGAAACGTCACAAGAATCGTCACATGTGGGTGGGTGCATAGAGAAAGTTGCAGAATCAGCTGAAAGTGCGGATGCGCGCGCAACTAGCATGACGTGACATAGATGTGTAACTGGGGGGAACTTTAACACTAGTAGAAGGGACAGAAGTCTGGGATGTCAGAATGACCTGGACCTATAGCATATCTGGTATCTTATGTTTGGAGGACGTATTATCTGGAGTAAAAGGTCTCTCGGGCAGAGGCTAATCTATACTGAATACTAGTGCGTGCATATATGTCTACGTGTCTACGTGCAGGGGCCATGGGCCTACTATGGTAACGGGAACTGTAAATTACTTGCATGGAGACAGGAAAGCTTGCTCTTTGCTCTGCAGCCGGGGAGATGTTTACCTAAATCACTAGACAGGAATGTATTTTCGAGGAGGCTGAACAGATAACTTGAAGGCAAAATACGATTTTGGCAGGCAGGCCAGGTTGAGCCAGGCACCGCTTCGCTTGGCAGGAAGTAAGGCAGAGGTCAGGGATACGTGTCCATGCTGCAGCTTTCAGAGGCAGGAGGCAGAAAGGGCTTTGAGACAGAAATCAGGGCCCAGCTCGGCAGGGCCAGGAAAAACGAAAAAGTGTACCATGTAAAGACGTTGGCATGGTATGGTTAGGAACTGAATTATCGATCCATTCATGGTGGATCTGAAAGAGGACATGTTAACGTTGGACGCAAATGTATTTGCGTCTTCATATTCGGTCATGGAGGGAAATTACATTTACTTGAAGCACGTACATGGAGCCGTTGGGGTACACGATAGGGGACATACTTGACCATAAAAATTTCAATTACCTCATTCCCTCCTTGTCCCCTACGGACCCTTCATGATATATCAATCTTCATGAGTCCATCTATCTGTTCATATAACATCATTTGCTCATCTTTATTCATTCGGGATTTAGAACGTGGACTTGGATGGGGAATACATGATGTGGCGCACAAGCCACAAATCGCTGGCCCACATTGTAGACATAGGCAACAACTGAATACTATGAGTAGGGCTATTCCATGGAAGGATAGGACTTTCCATCCCCAGGCTGATATCACGCTCCAGAGCCAACCGGACCAGGTCCAGGTGCCTGGATTCTGGTGTATCTGACTTGCAATCTTGTGGAGCCGAGTTATGGCTCTATATACTGACGGTGCGTTGTCTGGAATGAAAACACAGCAGCTGGATCCGATGACTCTACAAGCCCCGCCCCTATCTGCCAGGATGACGTCAAGGACGAGACGATTTTGAAGAACGACAAGTCTCATAGCAGACTGTTCGTCTGTTAAGTTACCTAGGGCAAACGTAGTTTCATTCACTACAGCTTCAAGGGTTCTGGTCAATCTACGTATCAATTTACTATTCGAGACAGTGCCTAAATAAGGGAAGAATCCTTTATTGAAATCTGTGTATTGTTCCCATGTTGTTTCAGTGTAATCGACGATCGGGAGATCTCTCTTAGGTCTAATATGAACGAGATGAGAATTTCTATGGTAATCAGGTGGGGCTAGAAAAACAGGTGGCAGTAGGAATGCAATGTAACAAGTACCATCCCAGTCTGGAGGTAAACTTATATAAGCTGTATGGCCACAAATGAAATAGGAATGTCGGGAAGCTTTGAATGTAGACTTGCCTTTATCACTGAATTCAATAATTGTATTTCAATCGCTGTGGCCTAGATGTACTGAACCATTCTTTCTAACGCATAGATCACCTTTCACTGGTAAAACTGAAATTGAGGGTAAGTTCGAGCTAGTTTCTGACTGGACATTCAAAATCATGAGGCTAAGTGTAAAATTGCCTAATCCATATACTTCGTTTTCTAGATTGGTACCTGTCATTTGGGGAAGACCCTCCTTGTCAGGGAAACATGCCTTATGCATAACAGTATTCAGGTCTCCCCATATCCAATTACCTTGGGAAACTTGGGACTTCCTATCTAATGAGGACATTAATGTAAACCATGCACCACATGAACCATTATGTGTAAACGGGTAAGGAAAAAGAGGCAAGGCTCCCGACATTTTCTGGTAGGGACGGAGTCGGCCACATACCCAGCAATTAGTGGCATTGCTGGTCTGATGGGAATGGTGTAACATACGGATGAAAGAATTATTACGCAATGCAAGTCGGTAAGAAAGCTCGTGCGGGGGCAGATCACTAAAGGTGTGGTCTGCAGTGTCATTGAAAAAAGAATGTACTTGTATAGGAAGGTATACATGTAAAACATAGCTTAGGCATATAATCGTAAGACTCAGAAGAAACGTGACAATTAAAGTAACGATACATCTACTTTGCAGATTCTTGCAATATTTCTGTTTCTTGATCTCCTGTCTCTCTCTCTCATTATGGGGGTCTAGTATGTACATGTCAGGAACCCGTCTAACCGCTTCACCCAGGGGGGACTTAAACAATTAAACTGTCTGACTTACTAGACCTCAACTTTAATCGGTACTCCTGGGACGGAGTTTTCTCTACCAGGGGGAGTTTAGTATCAGTCTCTGGAATGTGAAAGTCCTGGGAATCAGTTTTTGGCGGAAGTCCATGGAATCGTTTAATATGACTGGAATGAACCCAGCCTTTCCTCCCCTCTAACTTCACTGCATTCCTGGTTGTTAACAAAACAATCTTCGGCTCCTTCCAACGGGGCTCCAGAGGGCTTGACCTATCGAAATTCCGGACTACGACGACGTCTCCTGGAACCAGTTCATGTGGCTTCACCTCGGTGTTGTCTGAGAAGGCTGCCGCAACCTGTGAACGACATGATTGTAGTGCAGACATCAAGGAAGCAAGGTAATCTGTCAGCATATTACTGTCAACATCGGTTATTTTACGAGGCAGAGGCGTCCCCCACATATTCGGAGGTCTACCGAAGACCACCTCATACGGGGATAGCCCTGTTCTAGAATGGGCTACCATTCGCATATAAAAAAGGGCAACTGGCAAAGCTACTATCCAATCTACTCCTTTCTCTTTACATACTTTGGCAAGACGCGTTTTCAGAGTCTGATTGTGTCGCTCCACGAGACCTGCTGCCTCGGGATGTCGGACACAGTGAAACTTCCACTGGTAACCCAACAAAAGGGAAACCTGCTTCATGAGCTCGGACGAGAATGGCTGTCCGTTATCTGAATACACGACACGAGGCAAACCATACCTCGGGAAAAATTCACGAACCTACTGCTTGGCAGTGGTCGGGGCAGTGTAATCTGGGACTGGATATGCTTCTGTCCATCGGGAAAGTGCACATACAACTACGAGGACGTACTTAAATCCTCGACAACGTTGCATCTGGATATAATCCATCTGGAGGACTTCAAAAGGGTGACCAGGAGGATGAAATCCACCTTGCTCGACGGGAATGCCTTTACCTGGGTTGAACTGACAACAGATCATGCAAGTACGCACTTTCTGTTTTGCTGCTGCTCGTAAATGCTTATTGAACCAAAGGTTTTGAATACTGTCTAACATGGCTTTTTCTCCTAAATGTGCAGGACTATGTGCTGTGTTAATGATAACTTGAACCATAGAGTCGGGGAGAAACCATGTGGCTTTTCCCTTCGTCATCCATCCCTGTTCTGTCTGGATCCCTCCTAGTTCTGTCCATTTCTTGATTTCGTCTGGGGTAGCATGTGTCTGTATGTCAATTACATCTAGGGCGGGATCCCTAACTGTCATGCAATGTGTTGGAACTACTGTCTTTGTCATATCAATATGAGTATGAGTCTGAGCTGTATGCTTGGCTGTTCGATCTGCCAGGTCGTTACCCTGGGAAATGGTATCTGTGACTTTCGTATGTGAAATAAACTTCATGATGGCTATGGCTGTAGGCAAATGTATTGCGTCTAACAGAGCTTGAATGAGGGGACCGTGCTGTATCTTGGCCCCGTGTGAAGTTAAGAAACCTCTCTCTTGCCAAAGGACTCCGAAGTCGTGTACAACTCCGAATGCATAACGGGAATCTGTGTATATGTTAACTTTCTTGTTCTTGGCTCGAATACAAGCTTGGGTCAGAGCGATGAGCTCCGCTGCCTGGGCAGACAGGGTGTCAATACGATGTGTTTCTATGACTTCAGTTTCAGTGGTCACTGCATACGCGGCCACTAACTCTCCTGTACTTGTTCTCATACATGAACCATCCACATAAAGTGTCAGGTCCGGATCTGGTAATGCGATATCTGTCAAGTCCTGTCTGGGTTTCGTCATGGTGTTAATGACCTCCACACAGTCATGTGCCATAGGGTCTGTTGTACTTAACGGTAAAAGTGTAGCAGGATTCAGTGTGTTGCAGCGTCTGATTTCTATGTGCGGCTGGAATAACGTCAATTCATAACCTGTCAGTCGTGCTATAGTCAAGTGCTGAGTCTGTGTACGGTTTAGAAGTACTTCCACGGAATGTGGAACCTGTACTGTCAATTGGTGTCCAAATACTATGGAATCACTTTGTCTGATTGCTAGAGCTGTTGCTGCAACTGATTTCAAGCACACAGGCAGAGCCTGGGCTACTGGATCTAATGTACTGGAAAAATAAGCACATGGTTTGTGTGAACCTGCTTGATCTTGGGTGAGTACTGACAATGCAGTACCTTCGCGCTCTGTGACAAAAAGTGTAAAAAGTTTGCTGTAACAAGGTGTCGCTAAAACAGGTGCTTGACATAGGGCTTTCTTCAAGTCGTCAAAAGCTTGTGTATGTTCCTGAGTCCAAGGGAGGACAGTCGATGACGCTGCCTCCTGAGTTGTCAACTGTATAAGGGGCTTGGCTAGATATGCGTACTGAGGGATCCATTGTCTACAGTAAGAGGTGAGGCCTATGAAGGCCCGTACTTCTTTTTGTGTCTTGGGTTGTGGCATATGTACAATTAACTGGATGCGGTCAGGTGTAAGCTGTCTCCCCTTCTTGGACAGCAAGTGACCAAGGTACACAACTTGCTGAACACAGAATTGCAACTTCGAAGGAGACACTTTGTGTCCCTTGTCGGCCAGAAAATATAAGACTGTCAGAGAGGAATGTTCGCATTCTTGTTCACTTCGGGCGGTGATCAGTAGATCATCGACGTACTGTAGTAGGGCAGTGTTAGCAGGCATATGGATACTGTCAAGTTGTCTTTTTAATGCTTGGCTATAGATACTCGGACTTTCCGTGAACCCTTGAGGTGCACGTGCAAATTTAAAGCTTCGGCCATTCAAACTGAATCCGAAAAGATACTGGCTCTCCGGATCAATGGGAACACTAAAGAAGGCATTCTTGAGATCAATTACAGTGAAGAACACCGCTTCAGAATCAATAGCTGTCAATAGGGATGAAATATCTGGGACCACTGGAAACTGGGGTATGATACATTTGCTAAGCTCTCTGAGATCAATCACTAGACGATATACAGGGGGTGCTTTTGGATCAGTATGTTTGAGAATCGGAATGATTGGAGAATTACAAATATTTGAGTCAGTTTCTACAACTACTCCTTGAGCAATGAGCTCGTCAATGATTTTCAATAAGGCTACTACAGCCTCAGGTGGCAATTTGTATTGTCGGATTCTGGGCAGAACAACTCCTGGCTTGAGTGTAACACGATACGGTGTAATATGCATGCAACCTACATCAGTAGGGCCTTGTGCCCACAAATGCTGTGGTACATTCTGTAACCGGGGATCAAAATCTCTCAACACATAGTGACCCTTAAAGTCACGCAAAAACAATCTCACTCCTTCCGGAGAACAGCAAATTACAGCTCCTAGAGCCTTCAGCGTTTTAATACCTAGCAGGTTTTCTGGACATGACTTCGTGAGCAATAAATCTGTAGTGCGGGACAATGGACCAACTGCAAGGGGAACTGGTTTCGATACTTCATTAACAATAGGCTGTCCTGAAAATCCAAGGGAAACATTCTGTGAGCCTGAGAGGGGTGCCCCTGGAACCTCGTCGTGACTGATGGTAGTTCTACTTGCCCATGTATCAATCAAAAACTTTCTGTCTTTTCCTAATACCTGACTGTGTACATAAGGACCTTCTTGATCTAGAGGAATCTCGATGAGAGGCAAACCCACTTCCCTCTCTAGGCTATTTCATGAATACTGCTGATAATCTGGATACTCTGGCTGTGCATACTGGTACATCTGCTGTTTAACGTGTTGTGTTGCGGCTATGGGTTGAGGCTGGGGAACCGCTACGGTCTGTTGCTGTGCATGTTGTGGAGCAGGTTGCGGATTCTGTTGAATATTCTGTTGAACGTATTCTGGCCTAGGCTGACGTGGTCTTTCTTTCATTTTGCCTGTAGCAATATTGTGTTTCAGAACGGCACAATCACTAATAAAATGACCTGGCTGTTTGCAATAATTGATATTACCTTTAACAGGACCTGTAGGACGACTAGTCTGGGTGTTCTGCATGTTACCCCTCTTCTGACCATCTGCTGGAACAGACTGGGCAACTAATACTTTCATTTTAGTGTCTTTCATGCGTCTTTGTTCATGATCGTGTTCCTCTCTGATTCTATTCTGGTGGTACTGTAACATTTGTAACATTTGGGAAGGCGTATTTGCTTGCCATGTACTTTCGACTTTCAATACTCTGTTCTTAACCTGGGGTAAGGAATTCTCAACTAATTTCGTTACAAAAAGATGTGGAAATGACTCGCTACTTGTTTTCAGGCCACTATTAATAATAAAACATTTCTCGAATCTAGAATAAAAATCACTAGTGTCTTCGTCTGGTTTCTGTTTGCAGGCTGAGATTGCATCCCAATCTTCCTTCTTAACTGTCAATAATCTAGGCAAAACTTGTACTAACAATCCTGGTAATGCTTTAGTTTTGTCCCCAAGACCCAAACCTGGGGTACGTCCTTTGTCTTCGTCCTCTAATTCGGTCCAATTAATCTTTTTATCTCCCACTTCCCAATCCTTCTCTTTCAGTTTTTCATAAATCCCTGCTGGCAACAATACCTTTAACATTTTAAGAATGTCTGAATATGTGTAATCGCCCATTAGTAACATGTCTTTTAATTCACGGTGGAACCCTGCTGGGTCTTTGTCGTGACAAGGTACTATTTTCTTCATTTCCAATAATTCCATTTTAGTCAAGGGAGTGTATACAAACACACGTTCAAGCGTATCATCTGGCTTCCGAATTGGATGTACTTCTCGTAAGGGATTCTGTCTGTCTAGGTGATATGGTTGTCGTACTGGGGGTGGAACAGAAACATGACATGGAGTCAGGAACGTACTGTATTTGTGACGTTGTTCTAAAATGATGTCAATCAAATCGGTACCTAGGCCTCTCCATCTTCTCAGGAGTAAGTCTTGCAGTAAATTATACAGCGGACCTGGATCTGACTGATGGTTTTCATACTGGATAATGAGATGTTGGGTCATAAATATACCAGCTAGTCGCTGTTCTTCTGGAGTAAGACTTAAAAACATTTGCACTACTAGATCATCTTTATATATACTGTCATCCTCGGCCCATTGGACTGCTGACCGGGCTAGTTCCTGGTCACGTAAGGTAGTGAGTTCATGATAACCTATTCTTTCTTTCAGGATTTTATCAGTAACTTGGAAAATATGTTCAAGAGAACATTGCTCTGGTATCGGGGAAAGGTGACGTTTCTTGCTTTCTGGACGAATGGGTCTGTCAAAAGGATTACCTAAAGGGTACTGTTTAGGGAGTTTCGCTCTACCTACATACACTATTGTCTCTTGAGTCGCTGCTGGATTCTCTGGTTCTTCCTCCTCTGAGGAGTCTTTATCATCTGACTCTACTGCCCTATCGGCATACTGTCGGATATGTATGGCTACTATTTCCTTACGGATTTTTCTAGACATGGCCTCGATACATTTCTCTCTGTCATGCTTACAATCTGCAATATTCTGACTCCATTTTGTCAATACATTCATCTCTTCTTGATCAAAACCTGGTCGATCTCGTTCTCTTATCAAACAATTAATCAAGAACCGTAATATTAAAGCTTGTGTATCAACTTTCTGATATGCCATGGTTTCACGAACACATTCAGGGCCTACTCCTGTCTGAATAAAATGATATATCCTGTCTAATTGTTCGGGCATTCCTGGTAGTGTAACCAAAAAGTCTGCAGCACGTCTTAAACGTAACGATGCTAGCATCATGGGTCCTGTCTTGCCAGGTACTGAATCATATCTACAATCTGTAAGATATTCTTTAAGTTTTTCGGCTGGGGTTGCTTTCGGGGTACGCAGCGTAGCTAATTCTCTCATTGTCAGTCGCTGTATTTGTGGCGGGGTATGATAGGGACCTCCTGTGGCACCTCCTGAGGCGGAAGCATGGGCATAACCTGGCTGTAGCGTGGTTGAACCTTGGGCTGCATCCATCGAAAAAGGATTAATAGGGGGAACAGTAGGGGAAGTGATACCAGGTGCGTGACTTTGCTGACGTGGAGGGGTCGTGGCTTGGGCTTGATCAGCAGGAATCTGCTGTGGCATATTATTATTAGCAGGATGTACGGGAACATTGGTATAAGCGGGAGCTACATCATCTAAATAGGAAGAAAGGAAAATATCTGCTGCGGTCTTATGGTGACGTACTTTAGTCAGGATCAATGGTGGTGTCAGGTTACTGGGTACTTCCGGGGTCGCCTTAGGCAGGCCCTCGGCAAGAACTGGATACATGCCTGTAATGAGTGCATTTCTTTGACGGTCTAATTGTTCTGATCTGACCTGTTCTCCTTCTTCTAGTAAGTCTTTTTCTTTGGCTTTTTCGGATTCCTCTCTACTTCTATCTGCCTTTCTGAGTGCTTTTTCTGTTCGTCTATGCGATTCTTTGCGCCACAATTCTATGGCATCTTTTTGAGACTGTCTGGCTTTCTTTTTCCATAATGCTTCTTCTACTCTCATGATGCACTCGGCATCCCATGTCCCTGAGACAGGCCATCTAAACTTCTCATCTAAGTGCTTGGTATAGTCCACCCATAAATCTAAATTCAACACAGCGTCTAAGCCGTGCTTTTGGTACATAAAATACCCTGGAGTGTCCCTCGGCGGGACCGGAACTGCTTCTTCTAGTATCCCTTTCCTAGTTCCTATCTGACGTAATTTAGAGAATAACGGCATTTCTACTTTTGCTCGAACACAATAAACACAGTTATAAAAAGCAAACAGTCATTCATACCACGACATGAAACACATTAAAACATTTCGAATAGATACTGTCTAGTATATATAAACACAATACTGGGAATCACGAGAAATAATACTTGAAGGCTTGAATCACTGAATTACTAGATGCACTGCTAAACAGTACAGACCGGTCCCATAAAGAGACACGTCATACCGCGCTCACCTAAGTGAACACGTACGGACCAGGACTGTGTACCCAGACCTGTCTTGACCGGACACACACTAATGCACCCGTCTAGATGCGTCCCTAGCAACGGTACTCACCGGGAGCAATACTTGAACTTGAACTGGAAGGCCTCGGACTGGACTGGACTTCTACTGGTACTGCTACTACGCATGCGCCTCGGCACGGTACGTCAGAACAGGTGGGCCTCTGGATACCTCGGACACTGTTACTCCCGGCTGGGCTCTGGTCGGGATCCTCCGCACTCCTCACCGCCTCGTCTGGATGTCGACCGCAGTCTCCGTCACCTCCGTAGGCCTGAGGGAGATACAGGAAAACCTGCAGATGCGCATGGATGTCCGTCATGGCTGTGGCAGGGGACAAGGCCTGCGACGCATCGCCGGCGCGTGGGGTGGGGTGGGGGAGGGGTCCCTATTTGGGCGCCAAATTATGTGGTAAATATTTTACCTAATCTATTTTTCCGTATAATTATCATTACAAGACAGCTCATAAAAATGAGAGGCAGAGTCCGTGGTATCTGAGTCTTACGGGTTTTAATGGAAAAACCTTGAGGTTGGGGATCATGTTCCGTCACCACGAGGGTTCGGGAAGGGATAGTCAACGTTTTATTAACATTACACATTATATATGGTAAAGTAACATAATTGAATTCAATACAGTAGGCGTAACAGGTGAAAAAGAGAAGATAAGATCACATGTGCGTAACAGGAGGCGTGAAAGAAGGCGTGAAATAGGCGTACACGGAGGCGTGCACTGTACATGTCAGAGAAACGTCACAAGAATCGTCACATGTGGGTGGGTGCATAGAGAAAGTTGCAGAATCAGCTGAAAGTGCGGATGCGCGCGCAACTAGCATGACGTGACATAGATGTGTAACTGGGGGGAACTTTAACACTAGTAGAAGGGACAGAAGTCTGGGATGTCAGAATGACCTGGACCTATAGCATATCTGGTATCTTATGTTTGGAGGACGTATTATCTGGAGTAAAAGGTCTCTCGGGCAGAGGCTAATCTATACTGAATACTAGTGCGTGCATATATGTCTACGTGTCTACGTGCAGGGGCCATGGGCCTACTATGGTAACTGGAACTGTAAATTACTTGCATGGAGACAGGAAAGCTTGCTCTTTGCTCTGCAGCCGGGGAGATGTTTACCTAAATCACTAGACAGGAATGTATTTTCGAGGAGGCTGAACAGATAACTTGAAGGCAAAATACGATTTTGGCAGGCAGGCCAGGTTGAGCCAGGCACCGCTTCGCTTGGCTGGAAGTAAGGCAGAGGTCAGGGATACGTGTCCATGCTGCAGCTTTCAGAGGCAGGAGGCAGAAAGGGCTTTGAGACAGAAATCAGGGCCTAGCTCGGCAGGGCCAGGAAAAACGAAAAAGTGTACCATGTAAAGACGTTGGCATGGTATGGTTAGGAACTGAATTATCGATCCATTCATGGTGGATCTGAAAGAGGACATGTTAACGTTGGACGCAAATGTATTTGCGTCTTCATATTCGGTCATGGAGGGAAATTACATGTACTTGAAGCACGTACATGGAGCCGTTGGGGTACACGATAGGGGACATACTTGACCATAAAAATTTCAATTACCTCAGGTCTCCAACCTTCAATGATCCAAAGGGTTTCCTCATAATCCACTGGGATGGGTCCTTAAATTTTAAAACTGCAACTGCGACTCCCCCATTGAATTGTACATAACACGCGCTTGTGTTCTCATACTGCACCAGTCCCCCGTGGGGTCCCTACTCACTCACCTTGGGTGGTTCCTTGGGGCCCCAGCGATTCTACAATCTCTAGACAATGTCTTGAATCAAGTTGTGGTTCTTATACCACTAATTTAGTATATGCTTTGGTCTCCTCCCTGACCCCACTGTGTATTCGTGCTGCTTACAATTGTTTCTGTGGTACAGTATTATGTGCTTTGTGTTTATCTGCATGTAGCAGATACTGTGAAGTATTTAGAGTGTGTTATAATAATGAATACATATTTTTATAACTACTGTGTGGTTCTCCTTTCATTTAGCCAATACAATAAGATTGCATTATGGTAAAACAAGCTGCTTAACATTCCTTCAAGACTAAGCCTGAAGGCTGCTCTCCACTCTTGGATAGCTCTTTAAGGTTATCTTTGACCTTTAAATAACCAGAAGGGTTGTTTGGACTGGTGCTAGGTGCCCACTTTCATTAGTGGACATCATATACCAGGCCAACTTCTCACAATGTTGTATTATATTATAAAAACGTATTTTTGCCTAACCAGGAAGCCTAACAAAATAATAACATTAAGAAATAATCATCATCATCATCATCATCATCATCATAATTACATTATTTGGAAAAAAAACATATCCATAAAAGACCACAATCATATAATAAAACATTAAAACACAAATTCATAATCTTCATGAAAAAGAAATACTTTAAAATGTTGGTGCGCTACAGAAAAATAAAATACAATTATGTAATAGACATCGAGTTACGAGCTTGGACAGCAGTTTCAAAAAAAGCCCACACATAAAACACTAATTCCTCATCTCCTAAGTTAAGAAGGGTCCTATATGCATCACTATTAATTAGCATTTTTCTTAAAAAGGGAGTTAAAACTATTTGGTATATTGTTTACAATACTTACAACAAAAAATACAGCTTGACCTGAGCGTCCATCACAAGGGCAGAAAGAGAATCAAGATTATTTTGAAAGCCCAGAGGAAAACAGAAAAGGTACTTCAGAAAGATACAACGCTCCCTATACCCCATGGGTTTAATCAAATAGGTAGCCAGTTGTTGGTCATACTCAATATTCAAGAACAAGGTTACACTAGATAAACTAGACTCCTAACAAGTCTATCCTCCCTGTAACACCTGTATAGGGCCGCACAAAGATCTCTCTTATTTACACTGGAAAGCTCAGTAAGGCTATCAAAGACTTGACCATAATTAATACTACACTGCTAATTCTATGGCAGAACAGAGGTGAGGATTATGCATATCTTCCTCCAGTTTATTATCATTGCAGTTTTAAAGAACATCGTAAAAAAACACAAAAATACAGTAAAACACAATAGACTACACATCCCATGAACACAGGGGAGTATTCTCAGTTAAGTGGCATTCTTTTCATTTCACTTATCTGTCAGCGTTTTATACTGTTTAAAGGTGCATGCTTTGTTTATTTAGCGCAGTAGGTTTTGCCGAGCGCTGCTGTTCCCGCGATCGCGGACCTTGAGGTGTGCGCTGCACTTGCTTAAGGGACTCTGTCAGGCATTTCATTACCGTGTGAGCGCTACCGTGGGCTTTGGGGCGCATTTGGGAGCACGGGCGCTGAGCAGCTTGCCGGCCTGCGTCCCAACAAACTCTCTCTATTGACACCGCTTAGCGGTGAAATTTCCTCATGCGCGGCTGCAGTGCCAACTGGTGGTGCCTGTGAATTCAGCTTTTGTGTTTTTTGACAGCTTAGGAATCTGCGCTGTTTGAGCACCGGAGAGGGGGCAGCCCGGCTGATTTGGAAGGTGATTTTTGGTGATCTCACCCTCACGAATATGTCTTCTGCAGAAGATAATTTTATTCCTCCACTCAGAGACTCCCTCCTGCTGTGGACCAGGCCCTCTCACAAGCCATGTCTTCACTGCAAGGGAAAGAAGAAAAAGGTGTGGGTCACGCACTCCTCGGTGTACCAAAGTTGGTATTTTGTGGTGTGCTACGGAGATATCACCCCCCGACAAGAAGGTGTGGAAATCACTTATGGTTGGTGGCACCTAGTGTAGATGCCAACTCTCAGCGCACAACCTTTGTTGAAACAGATAAGTTTCTTCAATAAGTCATTCCAAGTTGTAGTCAAAAATTAAATCAAGTTCATCATTAATTCTCCATGTTTAATTTCACATGTATTGTTTCTTCAAATCAATGAAATTTCACGTTATGCATGTATCCAATATCACAGAATCTGGGTGCACATCATTTCCCAATGCATTTCGGATACTAGATCCTTCATCAGGGGAATCCTAAAAACAAGATAAAGTAAACTAAGTATGATCCTCGACGGCGGAACGATATGTACAAAAAGATAATCACTGTGCATAAAATCCAAATTAAATAAGTGCGCGAAACGAGAGTGAAAGAGTGGCATAAAGGCACCTGAAACAAACGTGTTCATGAGTGCTGAAGTGAAGGATTAACGCTGTGAGATGGAGGCTAAAAATCATAGTGCTCGGGGAACATAGCATGCTAATGAAGTGGCTGCTCGCATATAAACCAGCGTCATGCAAAAACACATATATCGAGTCCATAATCTCCCCAAAGTGAAGATGTTAAACATGCCCGAGTGGCGTGAGCATTTAACCCGATTTAAGGTGCACTTATGAGAAACTGCAGGCAAGAACGCGCGTCCTGCCGTTTGCGCCCTTCGCCATCAGCTGTGAAGCGTAGTGTTCGGTGAAAGCGGAAGTTTAACGAGGGTGCCGAGTAAACATAAAAAAATGACCAATGGTGTGGCGGCCATGTTAGAGTGGTGAAATGAGACGCTAGCCTCAAAGATAGAGGGTTTGTGAATAAATCGAGTGAAAACGAATTATGCACATGACAAATGTAAAAGAAAATAAATATAAAAAAGCATATAAAAACTGTGTTAAATGTAAGTCATATAGACAATGAAAAACAAATGAAAAATAGTTCACAGGTAAATGCTAGATATCACATCAGTTAAAGTAGTTGCACTAAAGATAACATTGAAACTCCATCCGATCATTCAGACCAGATGGTTTCATAGTCTGAAGAAATTTGATCCAGTGGTTTTCACGTTGCAACAAAAAATTGTTGTTGTCTCTGTCGTCTCGCCTATTCACCACTTCTACAGCAGCGAACTTCAATTGACTGATATTGTGTCTGTATTCTTTGAAATGTAATGCCAGATTCGATTTGATGTTAGCTGTTCTTATATTGCTCTTATGTTCGTTAATTCTTACTTTGAGCTTGCGTATAGTTTTGCCGGTGTACATCAGTCCACACGGGCATTTGATGATGTATATGACGTTTTCAGTGTCGCAAGTGGCATTCAATTTGAGTCTCACATCTGTGCCCTTCATGGGATGTTTCAATACAGGGCCTTTGATCAAGTTATTACAGTTCTGACAATTCAAACAAGGTTGGTTGCCTTTGTAGTTAGCGTTTAATGTAGTTTTGGGGTTTTTTATGAGTTCCTTTAGGTTATTTCCTCTTTTGTAAGCAAACAGAGGTTGTTCACTGAAGATGCCATTGAAGTCCTGTTCTTGGCTGACAATTGGCCAATGTTTTAGGATGGAAGATTTGTAGGCCCTTGATGCCTCAGAAAATTTGGATACAATAACAGGTCTTGTCTTTTGGCTTTTTTGTTGTGTTGCTAACGCTTCCTCTCGTTTGATTTTATCACAACGTTCTTTGGCGTGAGTCAAAATGGTTTTAGGGTATCCCCTTTTGGCAAAACGTGTCAACATCTCAGAGGCTTGTTCTTCATATTTGTGACTGTCAGATGCAATCCTTTTAACCCGTAAAAGTTGCGAATACGGAAGATGGTTTTTGAGTGATCTTTGATGATAAGAATGATAATGAAGAGTGTTGTTCTTGTCCGTATCTTTCCTATACAGGTCAGTCTCCAGATGATCTCGCACCCTTGTTACTCGTACATCGAGAAATGTGATGGTATTCGGGCTGATTTCATGAGTGAATTGTATCCGATCACTGATGTGATTTAAATCTTCTACCGCTTTCGTTAGGGATTCATGATCACCTTTCCATAGTACGAAAATGTCATCAATATATCGCAAGAATGACATGGCATGTTGTACCCAAGGTGTCTGATTCAAGATATGGGTCTCCTCGAAGTATATCATGAATGCATTTGCGTAGACCGGAGCAGCGCAATTGCCCATGGAAGTCCCGGACAATTGTGCATAGCATTGATCATTCCAAGAGAAATAACTCTGGTAGAGAGTGAAGTGCATCAGTTGCATCAGAAAAATTTGAAAATCATTAGAAAGATTAGATTGTAGCAAAATGTTCTCCACTGCTTCCATGCCTAGATCATGCGGGATGCTTGTGTATAACGATTTGACATCAATAGAACAGAGATAGATGGTGGTATCTTCCTCAAATCGAATGTCGATGATCTTCTTTAGGAAATGTGTGGTATCTCTTACGTAGGTCCGGGATTGCTGAATGAGAGGTTGAAGATAACGATCAATGAATTTGCCTGTGTTCTCATGGATACTACCACGTGTAGACACGATGGGTCTGAATGGAGGTTGGGTGATGCTCTTATGAACCTTCGGCAGCATATACATGCTAGGAGTGCTGGAGTTCACGGGTGTCAGAAACTTCTTGGTTTTGCTGTCTATAGTTCCACTGCAAGGGATCCTGCCACGAGGACAGAATCTCTTGTTGCATCCTCTTGAGGATGGACAACATTTAGGTGGTGCAGTATATCAATCGCCCGGGAGGTCCTCGATCACGGGCCATTATCCAACCTGGCAAAGGATTTCTGGCATTATTGTCTTCCGAAGTAGATCTCAGTCACGGCGGTGTACCTTCCCAGTCTGCAGAACATGGTGGCGGATTGGCACTCCAGAAATTTCTCCGATTCCAGCGACTGGAGACTCAATTGTGCGGTCTTCCTGGCTTGGAGGGCCCTTGCAGTCTGGATCTGTTCGCCTTCCTGTTGAACGATCAACTTCCACGCTTTGTCAGCTGGAGACCGGATCCGGAGGCCATAGCTGTGGATGCTTTTCTTCAGGACTGGTCGACAGACTATCCTGATGTGTTTCCACCTTTCATGATGATACCCAGGGTGGCAGCTGAGGTTCATCGTCAGGCAGCGTCCATTGTGTTAGTCACTCCAGTCTGGAGGGCACAGGCCTGGTTCCCGACACTGTTGGAGTTGTCGTGGGATTGCCCAATTCTACTGCCCTCATTCCCTTCAAATCTAAAGGATCCCCAAGGGGGCCTTCCTCCTCTGGTGCTTCAAGGCCATTTGCAGCTCATGGCGTGGAAGATTTCAGGGATGTTGGAAAGACGACCAGCTTTCTTCAGACGCTGCACAACTCATCCAGCAGGCATGGGCATCAGGAATGATCAAGAGGTATCGCTAGGCTTGGCGAGGATGGCATCGTTGGTGTCTGGAGAGACATGTGAATTCTATGGGGGCACGAGTTACCCATATTTTAAATTTTGGGGCGGAACTGTCCCAGGATGACCTGGCTTATCAAACGGTTAACTCTTTCCATTCAGCCATTTCTGCGGGCCACAGTGAGATTGATGGCAGGCCAGAGGGGGAACACGCCTGGGTTTGTAAACTGATGCGTGGCATCCCATTGTCCAAACCTCCTGAATCTAGATATTCAGGCCTGTGGGATGTCAACCGGGTCCTGAGACTTTTGTTGGGTCGACAAGATAATCAGTATCTCTCCCGCAAGGAATTGTCAGCTGAGTTAGCCATTCTCCTCTGTCTCATTTCATGTAAATGAGTGTCAGATGTCAGAGCTCCTGATGTTACTGCTAGGACTTTTACTCAGGAAGGAGTTACATTTACCATTGCTCGGAGGACAAAAACCAATACCAGGTCGGTACCCTATTCTTCTTTTACGGATCAGCCTAAGCTATCTGTGGTGAGGTGCATTAAGGTTTATGAGGAAATGAGCTCGGAACTCCGGCCCCCTGGGGAGAGGCAGTTGCTTATTGCCCAGCAGAAACCTTTCAAAGCGGTCTCTTCCCCTTCCATCGCCAGGTGGGTACGATGGGTTATGTCTGAGGCAAGAGTGGATGTGAGTAGATTTGGTGTACATTCCACGCGGGGGCCATGGCATCTAAGGCTGTCCAGGTGGGTGACAGGTTTGAAGATATTATGAATGCAGCCAATTGGTCTTCTGATTCTACTTTCAAGAGGTTTTACATTAAGCCTATCTCTGAGGCAGCGTCGATAGTCGTAAATAAGATTTGAACTTGCATAATCCTCAGCCTCCGTCCTGCCATAGATTGAAACATTTCCTAGCTTATGAGAAGGAAAGTTTCAAGTCTATTAAGGACTAGGGGGCGAGGATTATCCCTCCCTGGGACTAATTTCATTATGTTCCCACCCTGAGGATTTGTCGCTATTAGTAAGTAAATCCTTAGTTTTTGTTGTTGATCAAAGTATTTACTTTTGTTGTTCTTGCTATGCTGCCTATGTCATTGAATTTGGTGCTTTGCCATATTATTTTCTACATTATTCTGTTCTCAGGCGTATTGCGATGGTTTTGGTAAGCAAGAGCTGCATAACAGAATTGTTTCTTTATTTCAGGGAATGATCAAAAGTTCAAATGAGACAGTAATACCAGCTTAACATCCTCCAGTGAAGAACAAGAAAAGGAAGGGACGTCATCAGAATATATATTGTGGACTGTCTTGAGACTGTGATTACCATAGAGACTACTCCCCTGTGATCATGGGATGTGTAGTCTATTGTGTTTACTGTATTTTTTGTGTGTTTTTACGATGTTCTTTAAAACTGTTATGCATAATAAAGTGGAGGAAGATATGCATAATCCTCGCATCCTAGTCCTTAATAGGATTGAAACTTTCCTTCTCGTAAGCTAGGACATTTTTCATTCTCACCACTGCTAGCCATGGGATATCCACGTGACTGTGGTGGCAGCGGCGTTCTGCGGCTGCTGCTGGTGCCTCTTGGGGCTATAATAATTTCATCAAGGTGTGCTACCATAAGAAAAAGCTGAAGTCGCAAGTGCAGGTTTCAGCAGCCACACGTGCATGGGGGAAGGACATCCGTGTGCATTAGAGGGGAAATGAGAAGCAAATAGTAGGAGCACGAGCTACATCTGAGCTTGAAAAGGTGAGCTGCGCAGCTGCAGAATAGTGTAGCCCATTAAAAGCAGGTTTTGGAAACATTTAAATCATAGTCTGGAAACGTAAAAAAACCATATGGAAAAACATATTTTACCTACTAACATAAAATATCACAAACTAAACAGAATGTAAATCCATTGAAAAAAACGAACAGTTATGGAAATGGAATACAGACTACTCACCTTTGACATGAGCTGTAAGAAAATAGTGAGGACCCTCATATTGGATGTGGTACTTTGCACATTCCTTTGTCTTGGTAGTACTAACGAGAAAGATTTCTCGGAAGTGTCGTTTATTGTTTACTGCGGTTGGTATTTATGTTTGCCAAAAGTAGAAACCACAATATGAGCCTCCGGCTGAAATAAAATTAGCACATTTAACAGCATTTCTCACCTGCGCCTTGATCGCCTATTTATCACAATTGAATTAAGTCATGAATAATAGTTTTCATGCATGTAAACATACCTACGTATACAAAATATATATTTATATAGACAGTTTAAATGGTCACGGGAAATATTTACTATTAGCCATTTAATTATTAAGGTATTTGCAATAGATAAATGTCAATCTATGCTTGCATGCTCTAAACGACTTTCTTTTGCCTTCCTCCTGAATGCCATAGTCTAAGGCGATGTAACAGTAAAACATTTGCATAAATACAAAAATGAAAAATAATAATCTGTTTTGTGATGTTCTCTCTTGCAGAACTCCATTCCAATGTCATTCTTCAATCAGCATCTGCAGTGGTCCATTCACATGATGAGTTTCTTAAATCTTTCAGACATTCGGTACCCTTAAGTGCCTTTCTGACGTGTGCATTTCTTGCTCATATGCCATAAGACTAAAATAGAACAGTGTTGGTTGCCTGCTAGAGTGCTTGTGTTGTGTAAAGCATTCTTCTTCAGTATAGTGATAACTCATCATCCCTGTTTTATTGGTCTCTGATTCTATAAATCAATATAATGTTTTCCTCTGTCTTTAGAAGAGGTCTAGATTGAGAACGGGTGCTACGAGTGTTCAGCACCTGCAAAATACACATTTTCTGTTAATGGAAGGACGGATGCAAGTATTCTCATCTGATGTGTCTCTGAGAACCTCTTATGTATATGTGTCAAATATATGATGCAGATATGGCCTTATGGGCTCTCTTGTGCATGCCGACAATAAGCTTTGAGGCAAGGGCACCGGGTAGATCCGATGGAACACAAAATTAGCTTGAACTCCTCCGCAGAGTGAATTTCAAATTGTTTTTTGAAGGCCTTGCACGTTTAATGTCCATCATGGGTTTTTAACCCCCCCACCTCTCCTAGTGCCGTGGACTCAGAAGCTATTTTTCGACGGTTGGATGCCTCTAACCCACAAAGCCCAATCTTCTCCAAGTCCCTGCCACCTCCTCTCACACAGTGAACAGTTATTGAAATCGGAAGATCTGACAAGGGTCCATATTTTTTTTAATAACAGCAAACTTTTATTAGTTTTAGCAATTATTCACAGCATCCACCAACAAACAATCACCACAGCTTGTGTCGGATCAGGGAAACAAGTATCAACATATGTAAGCAACAACAGCATCGCATCAGTGCCCACCGCCCGCTCTATATCTTACCATATTTTTAGGGGCAGCTCTTGCCTAATAAATCGGCTACTCCTTGTGCACACACCAGTCCACTCCCTTCCTCCAGATTGCCAATAAAGGGGGATCCAGAAGCTTCCAGGCATGGGCAAAGTTCAGTTTGGCCACCAAAAAGGCCACACCTGTGGAAGTCCTTTAAAATCTCGTTCCCCCAGCTTCTTCCTGTAGACAGAATTCGGCCAATCGAGGACCCAGATCAATATGGTGGCCAAGCACCCCAGTGATCCCCGCCCATCCCTAAAGATGGTCATATTCATACCATATGGAAATAGTCAGCGGTGGGGAGGGTGCACCTGGCACACACGGCCTCTGCAACAAGGCCCATCCACAGCAATCGTTGGGGGGTCAAATATGTCACATGGAGATAGTTGATTTGAACTATCCGAAGAAATGAAGAAATTGCTTATTCTCTTGGGGCCAGGACTCCTCCCTCCAGTCATCATCATCCAACTCACCCAGACAGTCCTCCTACCTGTGCCTCAGAAGGAGGAAGCGATCAGTAGCATTGATCATGTGGGAAAGGTAAAGCACAGAGATGGCTCCCCTACCCAACCTACCCATCATTCATTTACCCTACAGAGGATTAGTTTCAGGGATCTGGGTTTTCACTGAGATGTAGACAAGCAGGGCAAGACGTAACTGAAGGGCAGGAAAGAATTGCATGTTGGACAGGCTGTTGATCTCTGCAGCTGTGGAGTCCACTGCCCTGGCCAGACCTGCAAGGTCAATGAGGCTTTCCCCCTCTGCCCCTTGGTTTTCGGAGACGCTTAGGACATTTTAAGAGCAGATGTAAATGCCTGGAACATCAGTAGAGGGCGAACTATTGTGAGATGGCTAAAATTTGCCTATAAAAAAGAACTGAAAGAGCTAAACAAACTGATAAAAGTGGCCAAGAGGGGTCACATAGCTAGTTGCATTTACGAAGGCGATAAATCTAGCAAAGAGGCATTCAAGGTGGTTAACGCCTTTCTCAAAACTAGAGAATTAGAGATTGACGTGCAACCCTACCTCTGTCTGTGAGAAGGTATTTCCGCTTTTTGGTTATAGTAAAAATTTAGAAGGTTTGCAATTCCTTCTCACCAGTACTAGAGACAGAGAAAACAGGTGGGAGCGGGGGTTGAGTGCCAGAGCGGAAAACCGGAGGTGATGTTTTTCGGGAAAAAGCTGCCTCCAGTGCCGGATCCATGGTGGCCGATGGAAATGGGACCACCCCTTGCCCATGCAGCTACTATAAAAAAAATCCAGGCGTGAGTAGGAGCTTGATCTTTCATTCTTGGCTCAAATACGGCAGGTGACAGCCACCTGTTTCAGCAAATTGAGAAATTTGCGGAAATTTCTGCATCTCCTACCAGAGGATTGCCGCAAAATCATAGTCCACTCCATGGTGACATCTAGGCTGGATTATGCTAATGGCCTCTACTTGGGCTTGCAAAGTACCTAATTAGACGACTGCAGATGGTAGAAAATGCAGCTGGGAGACTGATTATATGTATACAATTCCGTGTGGATGTCTCTCCACATATAAAAGAGCTCCATTGGTTACTGGTGGCAAAAATAATGGAATTCAAGGCTCTGACTTTGGCATTTTGAGCTGTGCATGATAACTGCCCCACCTACCTGAAACAAAGGCTATACTGCTGTATGGAGACTCGCTCCTTGAGTTCCGATTCACAAAAGCTGCTCTGTACCTGTCGTTTTAGGAAGGCTCGCATAGGCGGCAGATCCTTCACAGAAGGAGCTACAAAATGTGGAACTTTTTGCCAAGCAACTTTTGTCACATTGATTCAGAGCCTCTTTTTAGGAAAGTGTTGAAGACTTGGCTCTTTCGGTCAGAGAAGTGGATTAGGATCTCTGCTATGAGTTTTTTAGTCGGTTTACAGCCTACTGCTAGAGTGCCTGGACACCTCTGTTTGAGGTAGCTGTTTGTGCTTTATAAATGTTGGTATTATTATTATTATTATTATTATTATTATTATTATTATTATTATTATTATTATTATTATTATTATTATTATTATTATTATTGGTCCCGCAGCTCCTGAGATGATAATAGTGCCCCCCCTTGGTGAACATCTTCCTGGAAAGTAAGCCCTTATCCTGTCCCGCTGGGTGAAACCCTGAAGACCTGACACCTGCTGGAGTAAAGTACCCTGCCAAAGCAGCGTAATTCCAGTAAGGCGATGATCACAGTGTATATAATTCAGGGCCGCTCTCCAGCAAAGGAGCGTCACCCGAGGGCAAGAAGGAACAGCAGGGATATCAGGACACCTTAGAGCAAACCAAGAAGAACATCAAGGGCCATGAGATGCAATTCAACATGGTACAAGGGCTCATCCCAACCCCCCATGAACCACTTTTTAATCAGGACTAGGTGTGCAGTGAGGTAGTACCCGTAAATATCAGTCATGCCATCATACAGGGACATTCTCGGCGTGGTAAAGGCCACTCAGTGTTGTTCCCCCACCCAAAAGAGTGCCAGGTCTGAAAGACAAAAGATGCAAATTCCAAGATATTTTAATAAAAGATACTGTACCAGTATCTCAGGGCACCAGGTATGGCCATATTTATGGGTGTGCAAAGTCAAATGCTTTGCAATATCTTGCAATTCTTTTAAAACTTTGCCAGCTTTGTGAAGTACAGAAATGAGAAATGGAAAAAGGGCCCTGCAAGCCAGTAGGAAAATGTGCGGACTGCCACTCAAAAGAAAAACAGCATCCATTCTCTGACCAACATAAATCATGCTTCATGCTTGCAGACAAAAGAGAATGTGTGGTTGGCGCAGAGCTGTAGTTACTGCAGTAAGTGCATGCTGACACTCATGACTGGACGTAGCCCTGAGTGGTTGGAAAGCCAATTACTGGAGACAGAGATTCTGTAATTCTTGTGTGAGAAATATAGTTCCTTGGAACCTGATCTAATCAGGTAATGGGCAACTTGCTCACCTATGCAAGTGAAGAGGTTTAACGACTTTAGCAGTCTTAGTGAAACTTTGTAAACCTCAGCCTTTTTACAGGAACTTTATACTTTTGCAAAAAAGCTGGACAGGTTGCCTTGCACCATTACTGTTGTCATATAGATATATCTAGCCTGTATGCTGTGTTGAGTTAGCATGCGCTTTTTAGGAGTTTAAACGCCATTTTACCTTTTTGCTGCTTTTGCACACGACACATAGCTGTTGCTTTAGCTTTGAGCCTAGTAGAATGTTTTTGATTCATACAAGAATAATATGTTGCTACTCTGATATCAGTCTTATTTGGTGAGCTGTGTCTGTACAGTGAGTGCAGAAACCTTCAAGGATATCTCAACACAGTGGTTGTTGTGAGCACTGATCTTCGCACGTTCTAGATGTAGGAAGGTGGATATCTGACTATGGTTACCCCCAAACTTTTTGCCTGGTGTTTAGCTGGTTTTTGACTTAGTTGGCCTGGGATCCTGCTATTCAGGGCCCCAGGCCGATTGCTCTCTCCTTAAAATGGACTCCATGTACCTTAGGTGCATAAAACAATTGGAATTGGTTCACCTGATAGGCCCCTATAACAGTGTACCATAGGTACCCAGGGCATAGGTGTATCCAAGGCCTACCAGGGGCTGCAGCATGTATTATGCCACCCCTGGCCTGGCCTCCATATTTGACACAACTGGCTGATCACTCAGCTGGGGTAAGTTGGTGTAATCACCTCTTACTTAGGTACAGTATGTCTGTGCCTAACCCTAAACTGGACACATATGTTCCTATCAGCCACTCCTATGGAAGGCCTCATCAATCCTGGAGGCAGAGTGCTTGGAAATATGTGAGAGGGTGCTCTAGCGTGAGCTGAGCCTGTCTGCAGCTGTCGGGAACCACTCCCTAAGCTGTTCTGGGATATTGCCATACCATATACTCTTAAGTGCATTATAATCCTCGCGGTTATATGCTATCTTTGGTTTGGTTTTATCAAACCATGTCGAGTAAGGTGTCATACGAATTGGAATACTATCCCCTCGACAGTTCTGTCGACGGGGATAGCATTCCACCCTTCTAGAGGGACACGACATGTGTGTAGCCTTAACCCCGGTTAAAGTTAACCAGAGCCTCAGCATCACAAAATGAATGCTGCCACCACAGACACATGTCTGACCTCCTGCTGCTGGGAGTCCTTCCAGCGAGGAGGGCCTGGACAAAGGGTTTCCTGCCTGGGGAGGTGCGAGCACCACCCCAGACAGGGTTTTGTGTATTGGGTAGGACAGGGCTGAATAGATTGAGACATGCCTGGGGCACACAAGGTGTCCCTGTGCATAAGCCAGCCCAAACCGGTTCTGGGGCTTTCCAGCCCCAGTCCTGGCAAGGAGCTGGACAAAGGAAAGGGGGTGTAACCACCCCCCTTCCTGGTCCCACCCATAGGGGAGGGACCTAGCAGGAGATCCACCCCTCAGATTGGAATAAGAGTGGGAGCAGTGCCAATGCAACTCAGATCATCCTGAATCAACTTTACACGAAGAAGAAGACTGGACTTCGACATTCTGCTGCACAGAAGACTGAAGAGAATCTCCCTTGTGGCCTAGGCCAAGCCCTGATCTTTGGACTGGGTAAGAGTGGTCTGTTTAACTCAGACACTCTGTTCATCACCACCCCCTTTTGTAAATCGTTTTTGGCCACTATAGGTGTGGCAGGGTATACTCAGACATGAGTCCCTTTCTCACTGCTCCATCAGGATTCAAGCAAGCCGGGCCGAAGAAGGCTGAAATGCCAGAAACCGGTCCCCGGTAGCTTGTCTCCTTTCTGGTGAAGAATTGGCTTGGTAGTTCAGTCTGCCCTGTTCCCATGATGCACTGGGCCAGGGACAGACTGATTTGCATATAGCCAGGTTCTGAGCTGGGATGGGGCAGTGAGATAAATAACGGTGATGGATCAAGCCCTGATCTTTGGACTGGGTAAGAGTGGTCTGTTTAACTCAGACACTCTGTTCATCACCACCCCCTTTTGTAAATCGTTTTTGGCCACTATAGGTGTGGCAGGGTATACTCAGACATGAGTCCCTTTCTCACTGCTCCATCAGGATTCAAGCAAGCCGGGCCGAAGAAGGCTGAAATGCCAGAAACCGGTCCCCGGTAGCTTGTCTCCTTTCTGGTGAAGAATTGGCTTGGTAGTTCAGTCTGCCCTGTTCCCATGATGCACTGGGCCAGGGACAGACTGATTTGCATATAGCCAGGTTCTGAGCTGGGATGGGGCAGTGAGATAAATAACGGTGATGGATCAAGCCCTGATCTTTGGACTGGGTAAGAGTGGTCTGTTTAACTCAGACACTCTGTTCATCACCACCCCCTTTTGTAAATCGTTTTTGGCCACTATAGGTGTGGCAGGGTATACTCAGACATGAGTCCCTTTCTCACTGCTCCATCAGGATTCAAGCAAGCCGGGCCGAAGAAGGCTGAAATGCCAGAAACCGGTCCCCGGTAGCTTGTCTCCTTTCTGGTGAAGAATTGGCTTGGTAGTTCAGTCTGCCCTGTTCCCATGATGCACTGGGCCAGGGACAGACTGATTTGCATATAGCCAGGTTCTGAGCTGGGATGGGGCAGTGAGATAAATAACGGTGATGGATCAAGCCCTGATCTTTGGACTGGGTAAGAGTGGTCTGTTTAACTCAGACACTCTGTTCATCACCACCCCCCTTTTGTAAATCGTTTTTGGCCACTATAGGTGTGGCAGGGTATACTCAGACATGAGTCCCTTTCTCACTGCTCCATCAGGATTCAAGCAAGCCGGGCCGAAGAAGGCTGATATGCCAGAAACTGGTCCCCGGTAGCTTGTCTCCTTTCTGGTGAAGAATTGGCTTGGTAGTTCAGTCTGCCCTGTTCCCATGATGCACTGGGCCAGGGACAGACTGATTTGCATATAGCCAGGTTCTGAGCTGGGATGGGGCAGTGAGATAAATAACGGTGATGGATCAAGCCCTGATCTTTGGACTGGGTAAGAGTGGTCTGTTTAACTCAGACACTCTGTTCATCACCACCCCCTTTTGTAAATCGTTTTTGGCCACTATAGGTGTGGCAGGGTATACTCAGACATGAGTCCCTTTCTCACTGCTCCATCAGGATTCAAGCAAGCCGGGCCGAAGAAGGCTGAAATGCCAGAAACCGGTCCCCGGTAGCTTGTCTCCTTTCTGGTGAAGAATTGGCTTGGTAGTTCAGTCTGCCCTGTTCCCATGATGCAATGGGCCAGGGAATGACTGATTTGCATATAGCCAGGTTCTGAGCTGGGATGGGGCAGTGAGATAAATAACGGTGATGGATCAAGCCCTGATCTTTGGACTGGGTAAGAGTGGTCTGTTTAACTCAGACACTCTGTTCATCACCACCCCCTTTTGTAAATCGTTTTTGGCCACTATAGGTGTGGCAGGGTATACTCAGACATGAGTCCCTTTCTCACTGCTCCATCAGGATTCAAGCAAGCCGGGCCGAAGAAGGCTGAAATGCCAGAAACCGGTCCCCGGTAGCTTGTCTCCTTTCTGGTGAAGAATTTGCTTGGTAGTTCAGTCTGCCCTATTCCCATGATGCACTGGGCCAGGGACAGACTGATTTGCATATAGCCAGGTTCTGAGCTGGGATGGGGCAGTGAGATAAATAACGGTGATGGATCAAGCCCTGATCTTTGGACTGGGTAAGAGTGGTCTGTTTAACTCAGACACTCTGTTCATCACCACCCCCTTTTGTAAATCGTTTTTGGCCACTATAGGTGTGGCAGGGTATACTCAGACATGAGTCCCTTTCTCACTGCTCCATCAGGATTCAAGCAAGCCGGGCCGAAGAAGGCTGAAATGCCAGAAACCGGTCCCCGGTAGCTTGTCTCCTTTCTGGTGAAGAATTGGCTTGGTAGTTCAGTCTGCCCTGTTCCCATGATGCACTGGGCCAGGGACAGACTGATTTGCATATAGCCAGGTTCTGAGCTGGGATGGGGCAGTGAGATAAATAACGGTGATGGATCAAGCCCTGATCTTTGGACTGGGTAAGAGTGGTCTGTTTAACTCAGACACTCTGTTCATCACCACCCCCTTTTGTAAATCGTTTTTGGCCACTATAGGTGTGGCAGGGTATACTCAGACATGAGTCCCTTTCTCACTGCTCCATCAGGATTCAAGCAAGCCGGGCCGAAGAAGGCTGAAATGCCAGAAACCGGTCCCCGGTAGCTTGTCTCCTTTCTGGTGAAGAATTGGCTTGGTAGTTCAGTCTGCCCTGTTCCCATGATGCACTGGGCCAGGGACAGACTGATTTGCATATAGCCAGGTTCTGAGCTGGGATGGGGCAGTGAGATAAATAACGGTGATGGATCAAGCCCTGATCTTTGGACTGGGTAAGAGTGGTCTGTTTAACTCAGACACTCTGTTCATCACCACCCCCTTTTGTAAATCACCCTGTGAACACAGGCACCAACCAGCAACTCGACGTCTGCTTTGCCGCCGCCTCCCGCCGGAGCCCGAGCCCAGAGCCCGACAAGAACTAGACTCCCAGACCTCTCAGAGCCCGATCCACAGTCCCTGCAAAGAAGGGACCCGTGGAGGCACCGAGTGATGTGGGACCGGACCTCTTGGAAGACACTCGAAAAGCTGACTGCGCAGCTTCTGAGGCATCCTCGACGTTGTGCTTTGGGGACTTAGAACCCCCACCACCGAGCAGCCCTTGCACCGAAGATCAGCCCTCCAGCATCTCCACGATCTGCGTGGGGCCCTTTTGCATTGTGCCACTCGCACGCCATCCCGGCCACTAGCCACGTGGTCAGCGGCCATCTTGGCAACGAAACCGACAATTTACACAGAAGGTCTGGTTGCTTCAGACCTACATCAGCTCCTGTAAAAAGGAGCACCCGCTCTGACCTTGCTGGTCCGAGTGATAAGCATCTTTCAACTTCTGCGTGGCTTGCATTTGCCAAGGCCTGTTTTCTCCGATCAGGTCGCCGACACCGCCAGCAGCGAGAAGCCTGCGTGGGACAGCTCGTGACCGACTCCTGGACATCCTCGACCCCCGGTGTCCACGTGGCTGCAGAGAGAAGCTACCCAACAACGCCTGTTTGCACCCGACATCGCCTGGTTCCAATCTGGTTCCACGGTAGTCACTGGCTAGTGACTTTGAACACTGTCCCCTCTGCTTTCAGGTCTTCACATCCTCCGATCCACCCTTGGATCCACCGGAACTCTTCACATCGAGCCGCCTGCAGCATCTTCAGCTCCAAGCACCATCGACCAGCGTGACAAAACCCGACACTACTTCGACCCTGTGCACCCGCTTCCTGTGGGTGAGGTAACTCAGCTCCGCCGGTGCTCCTGCACTGGTACACATCTCAAGGGCCTGTGTCTTAAGTTTCAGCTCCCTAGGTCACTCGGAAGGTTCCTAACTTTCTAACTTTGTACTTTTTACGCACCATAGACTTTGCATTGGAAAGTGCGTGCACTTTGAACACTGCACCCGAGTCCCGCGGGCCTTTCCCGACTTAGTCACTGCTAGTCTCGAATAGCTCCAGCGATTCCCAAGGCCCTAGGCCTGTTCCCTTTCCTATTGGTATCTCTTATACCACTTTCTTAGTATATGGTTTAGGTGGCCCCTAGGGCTCATCCATATTGTGCAACTTTTGTGTATTTTAAACTGTCTTGTGATTTAACGCTTGTACTTCTGTGCTCATAAAGAGTCCAGGGGATTTTATAGTTAATAAATCAATATATATTTTCAATATATATCTGTGTGGTGTCCCTTTCATTTGGTATTCAAGGGGGTTGTGTATGGTATAACAGCTGGCTTCACATGCCTTTCAGAGTTTAGCCTAAGACTGCTTTGTCCACGTTACCACTAGGATAACTGGTCTACAAGGTTGAATTACAACCATCATCATAAGGGTTGCTTGGCATGGTACACTAAGAATTAGTGAGCATTATAACCCAGGCCAACTTCTCACACTAGACATAACATACATGCAGCTGCAGCCAGGTTCTGGCTTTAGGCGCGTTTTATATTGCTTTACACAAGAGCATACAAACACACTTGATGGTGCTTCGCATGCAGAAGAGCTGGTTGCTGATGATGTGATCCCTTACCACTAGGATCTTGAGGTATGGGGCCCCTCTGCTAAAACCCAAAGAGATCTTCTTAGATATAATATAATTTGATTACTTGGGAATAAGAATTAACAATAAAATGATCTGGAATTCCCACATCTCGAAAATGCTCCTGAACCTTGAAAGAGTGTCAGGAGCTATCCCAAGAGACCAGCGAGGCTTGACCAGCAGACCCATAATCCCGGCCCTGGCAGCTTTTGAAGGGAAGGCATTGGCTTCAGCGGTTTATGGCTCCGAACTCTTGGGGTTTGAGAACATCCTGGAACTGGTTAGGGCAGAGAATAAGTTTTTGCGAGATCTAGTCTTTCTCCCAGTCTCAACCCCTCTAAAGCCCCTTTTTCCATTATTTGGGCAGACGCTCAATCAAGGATATAGTTTGCCTGCGCCCATTATTGTTCTGGGTGCGC
This sequence comes from Lissotriton vulgaris, assembly GCF_964263255.1. NCBI lineage: Eukaryota > Metazoa > Chordata > Amphibia > Caudata > Salamandridae > Lissotriton > Lissotriton vulgaris. Next base: position 112,403 of record NW_028246132.1, on the reverse strand, counting down.
CTGCGAAGACCAACAGATCTAGCAAACTATGCCGCAGCATTTGACGAACTCATCAGCTTGGGCGGCTGTGTCAAGATCCGATGGCTGAGCAAGCTGAAAGAGTTGGTCATGCGGTTAGGATTGGTTGAGCTCTGGCGGACTCAATCCCCCCCAACAAAAAAGTGTTGTTAAGAAAATGTATTGGGATTGGGTCCAGAAGGAGGAATTAGAGGGGCAAAGGTGCGGACCTCTGACCGACCAATTTCTGAACAATAAGTCTGTCAGAAAGCTCGAACCATTTCTGGATTTTATCCAAACACCCATCGACAGAACTCTCTTCCTAAAATTCAGGTATGGAAGCTTACCACTAAACTCATTTACTGAGAAGTGGTGATCTTCCCTGCCCGACCATACTTCATGCCCATGTTTCCCATGCCCCAAAGAGTCTTTAGCCCATTTCATGTTCGCTTGTAGAGCCTATAGGGGGGCAAGAAGACGATGGCTTAGGCCGATCTGTAGGGAGTTGGGCTTCAGACTGAATCTTAACGCCCTACGCATTCTTACAACAGATGTAACATCTTTGGCTTTGGTGTGTGGGGTTGCAAAATATTTGGGAAGAGCCAGGCAGATATGATCAAACCAGATAACAATGATTTCAAATGAGGGTACCAAAAGATAACTTGGGCTAACTGTGTCTGACTCTGCTGCTATTCTGTTTTTTAATGGCCCTCCTGGTTCATTCAATGTTATTGTATAAATTTTTTTTATTGTTTTTAAGATCTGTACACTGTTTTGTATGAACATTTAAGGGTTGTTTGTACTTGAAATTGGTTTTTACTGTTATGATAAATGCTTTTATCGAAAAAAGTACTACAACGCATATCATATAATATACTAGCTAGGTAGGGTGAGAATTAGGTTTTGTTAAACCCTATTCATTTTAGCATAATACCATGGTGTCACCGTTTGTGTTCTATAGACTAGTGACTACGCTGATTACTTTGTTTCTTATAATATGTTTGCTTGTATTAGCTAAGATACTGCGTTTGGGAACACTGCATTAGTGAATAAACATTTCAAATATGCACATGTCCTCTTTTACTCCTTGTTCTGGATTGAAATGTTTGTATAACAAAAGAGTGTTCATGTGTTTCACGTAACCTGAGGTGTACTAAGTCCATGTTCTGGTTTGGGAGTTTATGATGACCAATGAGACACTGATTGCTAGTCTGGTAGGGGTTTTTTGGGCACTAAGGTGAGTTTTGGCACACCCTAATTCACTGAGGTTCCAAGCCTCTACGCACAGTTCTGTCTGAGCACGGAATCCCTGTGACATGGCGCCCAACCATTGGTGGTCTTATTGCATGATACTTGAGTAGTACATCATTCGGTCCTTAACCCCTTCACTATTGTTTCCGGTTAACGGTAGTGTTGAACAAACCTAACTGTATTCGTATAGGTCCTTTCAAGCTTGAATCTTTCTAAAACGGTTTCATTGAGTTACTACCCAGTTGTGCAACAAAGTTTCCTTTGTACCTTTTTTCTTTCTGTGTCACTATGGCTGCGGTGGACATTGGGCAACATAGCCGCATTGCGGTGCGCAATCATTTACAGACTTATAATGTACCCGAAGATGGTATGGCCGTGATCTTGGTAGTGAGTGCAGAGGTGGCTTACCCGTATGAGATCTTCTACTAATGGGTGACCTTCCCGGCTTTGAATGCAAATACTCATGTGTTCGACACATATTCTACCACGGCTATGCCAGCAGAATATGCACTGTATAGGGCACAGGAGATTCCTATTGATACTTGGCAGCATCGATTTTGGTTTAATGGCGCCCTACCCCATTCATTATTAGCTCCGAGGTTAGGTCCTTTTTCCATTCCAGGCGCAACTTGGCCTGTTTTGGCTGGATTTACGCCTCATCCTCAGCACGGAGCATGTACCGTGGCTGAGTTAAGACGACTACATGTAGTTGCAATTAGCGTTATTCGGTCGTTGGTGCAATACATAACCCGTAATCTCCCGGGTGGGGCCCCGGGTGGTACGGCACTTTCTGCTGGACAGGGCGGAATGAAGCTCAGTCCCGTTATGGTCAACGCTGTGATGGGCAAGCGTCCCCAAGAACAGGATGAATTTCCTTTCTGGCTTGCAGAAAAGTTTGACCAATTGGAAGCAGTATTTCCTAACACGTCTCCTGGTGAAAAACACAGGATTCTGACAATAAGCTTACCGAAAGACTTGACCCCTGAAATCGGTGATTGTGAGACATAGGGAAATACATTTGCGGCGGTCTACGCGAGGTGTTATGGCACTCCGTCTATGACTGTCCTGCAGACGGTCCTTAAACGTGTTCAGGATGAACACGGACCGGAGGCTGTGGTTGAATTGGGTATGCGTCTCTGTGGCACCTTTGATGTGGTTTCCGATCTCATGCTTGCTAATGTCAAAGGGGATGCAGTGAATTTTCAGGTTGCCAATGCTTTGCAGGCGATTCCCGATGCCGAAAAACCCCACCAGTTGGCGAGGAATATTGTGGCGGCTTATAAAACCGTGGGCCGCAATACTAGGGGTTTCAAGCTTTTTTCTACTAAAGAGAAAAAACAAACCCAAGGGCAGAAGTCGGAGACCGACAACCAGCCCAAGTCCAAAAAACAAAATTGGCCTAAAAAAAAAACCAGGGAAAGCAACAACAACAACAGAAACAGGAGTCTCGTCCTGCGTCTCCATTGCCTGCGCCAAAAGAACGTGTTTATGACTCGCGTGATCGCGCGATGATAAAATCACCTGATCGTTTTCAGGTTTCTGACCAACGCTCTCCTCGTTCTTTTCAGGAGTCATCGGCCTTTTCATCCGGTGGTGGAGGAGGCGGCAGGGGTCTGGGTGGCCAGCAAGTACGGGACCAGACCACCCGAAAGACGGTAAAGGCAAGCAGGACGATTCTACGCCGAAGAGACCCGTGTTTCAGAAAAATAAAGTCGCTGTTTTAACAGCACACAGATATGCCACAGATAGTGAGAACCCAGCTTCGGAATCAGACATGGGCTCCGACCTTGCTGGACAGCGCAGCGGAGATTTCCATAGTGCGAGAGGCCCTGCGTCCACTACTGAAGGTGACAGCGACTGACCGTTATGTTGTTGTGGAGACAGCTGACACTAGAGTAGCTCCCCCTGACAGACTCTATGAAATAGTCTTATTCATTGAAGGTGACATTCAATGTACCATAGAAGGGGTATTTTGGGAGAATCTTACGACTACCTATGACATTTTGTTAGCGGAGGCTGACTGGCCCTCATCTTTTGTGCTTGCAGCTCCCAGAGGGGAGGAGGTAATCCTCCCTAGTCTCACGCACACGGTCTCAAAAGAGCATGCGCTGAATTTTGCAGAAGAGTGGGCTAAGGCCCTTGCGCTGGATCTGTTCCGTACTCACTGTGGATGGGATACATTTTCCACTCACCACGAGATCCCTTTGCGGTCTATTCCTCAGCCTCAACCTCAATATCCCATAAAGTGCGAAGCGAAGGCTTCCGTTGTGGAAATCAATTAGAATATCAGGGTGTTATTGAAACTTGTATGTCACCAATGAATAATCCTCTTTTTAGTGTAACCAAGCCTGACGGTTCATATTGTTTGGTATTGGATTACCGGCATTTAAACTCGCATTGCTGTACCTGTGCAATACAGAATACACACGGCTCTGCTTTAGTGGATAGTCTTGTGCGTAAGCGGTTTAAAACCATGCTTGACATTTCCAACGGTTTTCATGCCCACCATTTAGATGGTCTTAGTTCCCAAAGACCCTCCTTTACTTGTGGTGGTGTCCAGAAACATTTCAAACGTTTACCGATTGGCTACAAGAATAGTCCTGGAGTGTTTGCTGCCCGCATAGTATCTCTCTTAGAGAGGGTTGACCCAGATGCTTGTTCATATGTGGATGACATTTATCTCACGGATGATGAACTGTGGGAGCATCTGTGTCACGTTGACCGCTTAATTTGTAGCTTTGCGGACTTCGGTTACAAATTCAACTTTGCTAAATCGCACATTACAGAGTACACAGTGTTGTTCCTGGGCTACGAGCTCAACAATGAAGGACGAGAATTGGCTCCTCACTTCTTGGAGAAATGCGCACAATTGCGCGCTCCGACAACTCTGAAAAAATTACAGTCCTTGCTGGGATTTTTTAATTTCGGGAGGACATACATACCTGAATATGTCCAGCGTATCAAACCCTTGTATGCTTTGATACAACCAAATTTTACTAAATCAAATGGCCTGCCTGAGAACTCGGCTGTACTGCAATCTTTGCAGGCTGATCTGCTCGCTTCTAAATACTTATTGACTCGTGATAATCAAACCAACCTGGTGATAAGAATAATCCCTAGGACGGTGGGTTTCACATACCTTACTTTTAACTAAGGAGATACGGTACCTATTGCTTACAAGTCACACTTGTGAACTTCGGCTGAAATGCGATTTTCCACTGTGGAGAAAGTTTTGACGGCTGTGCAGATGGCGATTCTAAAGGAACGCGCTCTGTCACAGGGAAAACACATGTTGGTTGTTACCCTGTGTCCTGCTTTGGAAGCAGTTACGAAAGCCAGTGTACCAAATTCTAAAGTTTTGCACCCTCGTCTCCGGATGTCACGTTCATTTTTGATGCCTCCTTACGGTCGCAGGAGTTTTTGCAATATGAGTTTCTTCATCCTGCACCTTTGGCTATGCGGCCTTTGGAGGATTTCCATTGCATCATATACACTGATGGTTCGGTGCAGGTTGCGCATGGTTCTAAACATGCCTACGTTTCCGCATACGCCATTGTGGTAGGTGCCATGGTGAACGATGAGTTCAAGTCCAGAGTCGTGCACACGCAGACTCTAGGGGACCGCGCAATTCGCAGGGCTTTCTGCTCTGATGCTTGCATTGGAGTACGCTGAACCTAGTGTGGCAACACTAATCGTAAGTGATTCTTACTACTGTGTCCAGTCTTACAATGAGAACTTGTTCTTTTGGATTCAGAATGATTTTCGTCATTCCAAGGGTAGCACAATTAAACATAAAATGATCTGGGTCCGAGTGGCTGAGCTTAAAGAGCAGTTGCCACTCGTGTTTTTAATTCATACTCTCGGTCACCAGCGCATTGGAGTCCACGCTGTCGGCAACTCGCTTGCTGATGAAGCAGCGAAATCAGCGGTATCGACATATTTAGTTGCAGCAGTCACACGGTCCAAAAGTAAGATTTATGATGATATCTTGGCGGCTGTTGCTGCCACTGAGAAGGGAAGTGACTATCCTATGGGGTTCCCTTCGAAGTACACATAACACTTAAGTCCCGATAAGGTTCCTTATGTGAAAATACCTGTAATTGGGGAGAGGTTGATTCCCAACTCAGATCGCAGACATTCACTGATCACAGCGGCCCATGAAGGGGTTGCGTCTTCGCATGCGGGCGTTTCAGCTACTGTGTCTCAGTTGCAACAACGTTTTTGGTGGCGGGGACTGTACAAAGAGACGCGTGACTATGTCCTTCAATGTGACATTTGCCAGCAGAATAAGCCTTCAACTGCTACGCGTCCGCCCCAAACACAGTTGTTCATTTCTAATAAACCGTTTGGTTGTGTTTATTTAGATCACTGAGGTCTTTTTTCTTCTGATACTGCGTATAAGTACATCTTAGTAGCAGTTTATTCATGCACACGCTTTGTTTGGGTCTGGCCTCATCGCAGCGCTGATTCATGGACTGTCATCAGGGATTTGCGTGTCTTTGTAGGGATTTTTGCCTGTGGTACCTTCCATTTGGATCAGGGTCCTGCTTTTGCCTCTAAGGCGTATAGGGATGCCATGACTTCTATGGGGGTCCAAGTCAAGTTTTCATCTCCATACCGACCTGAGGGTAATAGTGTTGTGGAACGAATGAACCGTGACTTAAAGCAATCACTGACAGCTTGAGTTATAGGCACTGGCAGAAACTGGCTGGCCCATCTTAATGGTGTGTTGCGTGCTCCTAATAATCTCCCTAGAAGGTCTCTGGGTGGGTGGACCCCAAACGAAATGGTCTTTGGTATCAAGATGTATGTGCCGGACTTTGACCATCTAGACACGGTTGGTTCGGCTGCCTCCTTTGACGTAGATGAACATTGCAATGTTTTACAGACTCTACAAGAGATGAGAGACAGTCTTGCAAAGGAACATTTGCCCTCCACCTCGGATGATGCATTGCAGATCCTGGTAGTTGGCTGGCTACCCCAAGGTGGAGAACTGGTTCGGGAGAAAATCGATAACAAAAAGGAATTTGGTCCCTCATACCGTGCTCCGGTTCCCGTGCTTGGAGTGAAGGGCACAAGAACAGTCATTTTACCACCACTTCCAGGCCGTAAAGAGAACAGGTATATCTCCATTGACAATGTCAAAATACACAGAGTGGCCGATTCTTCTTAGCATGACACCGGCAGTCTCATGTCCTTCGATAGTGAGAAATTCTGTTTTGGCCACTGCTCCGGATCGTGCACTGGAGGTGGCCCTTGAGATGCCTGCAGTTTCAAGTCCTTTGTTGAGTTCTTTGCCTGGTACTCACTTTGATTATACAGACTACACCTACCCTAACTGACTTATCAATGCCTGATTTGCAAACTCGTTTAGCCACAGAATCCAGATTTTCATTTGACACTATTTCACATACTTCAGGGAAGCCCACAAGGCTGAGAGCCTACGCGACTTTGTTTAAAAACATTTTTTGATTCCCCCTTGGACTTACATTTGGCTGGGGCTTTTTGCTCTCTATCTTTTTATGTCAATTGGTTTTGTGTTTTTTTTTTCTATTTATCAATGGACATTATGTCGAGGAGAGAACATGCATTAGACATCTGAATGGAACATTGGCTCCTCACTCCTCATCACATTCAGCCCACAGATTGAAAAGAGACTTGGGGCCAGATGTAGGAGCCCTAATACCGGTCGGTAACGGCCGAATTCGGCCGTTACCAACCGGTATTAGGGTTTCCAGATGTAGGGGGCCTATATTTTACCGATTCTGTAAAGTTACCGAATCGGTAAATTTACAGAATCGATAAAATACCGAATCAGTATATTTACCGATTCGGAAAAACCACATGTAGGTGGCACTCCTAAGAGTGCCACAGGCCCTTAAAAATCGGTATTTTACCACCCAATCCTATTGGGTGGTAAAATACAGAATTCAGGTGTGCATGCACATCTGTGCATGCAAACCTGTGCAATGTGACACACAGACATGCCCTTAGGGCATGTCTGTGTGCCACATTGCACACAAGTCCAGAATTGGGGTGTTAGAGGGTGTCAAAGTGACACCCCCTGCACCCTTGCAGGATTCGGTATTTACCGATTCTGTAAATACCGAATCTGTATTTCACATTGATTCCTATGGGCTTCAAGGCCCATAGGAATCAATGGGAAATACAGATTCGGTATTTACAGAATCGGTAAATACCGACTCTCACAGATTCGGTAATTTTTTACCTGCATCTGCCTCCTTCCAATTTACCGACTTTTAAATACCGAATTGGTATGACTCGGTATTTAAAAGTCGGTAAATCGGATTTACCTACATCTGGCCCTTGGCCTTTGTTAACATCACAGCGTGGCCTGTCCTGGATGGAATAGTCTGGGATGCAGTTACATTTTAAATCCATGGACCGACTGAAGTTATTAATGTTCCTAATGTGCTTGTAGTTAACATTGGGGATGTGGTTCAACAAAACATACGTTCTGATGATTGGGATGTTCAGGCCGTAGAGGCTTTGTTTGCTGATTTGAAGTATTATGCTGCCTTTGATGCTGAAGATTTATATTTAGAATCTGCTATTTATGGTGATTTGTTTTGCTTCCAACATTTTGGCAATCACTTCCTGCATAAAACTAATTCTAGGAGAGGTACTGTGAATTATAACCAATGGGAACATTGCCCAGCTCCTTTAAGAGGCAGCTCAAACACATTTTTGAAAAAGTACACTTATTTTACTGGCTTTAATCAGTCCAATCCTGCTTCATTTTATTTTAAAATGACGAATAAATCCATGTCCAAGGTTAGACCTACCGATACTAAGTTATTCTATTCGAAGTCCTTTCTAGACCAGCTAGCTGGTGTTGGCTACGAGTTGTGGAAGGAAACTATTGACCTTAAATCAGTTTGGGGTTCTAAAGGTTGGCAGGTACGAGGGTCTGAGGCTTTGCACCATGCATGTCTCATCCCAAATCATATGTTGTTTTTGAATACTACCATCTCGCAGACAACATGCTTTGGATTGGCTACTTCTAAAAAGTTAAATGCTCCTTCCTTCCCTGATTTGGAAGAATATTCGGGTTGGGAAAATTCAACTAAATTTGCAATTAGAGAGTTGCAGACCCTTTTGCTAAATTCATCCTTTAACATATCCAGTTTGGATCCCAAGGGTTGGTTGATGTGGCAAAAAAGTGCAGATTCGTGCCAACATCGTTTTTTGTGCCTGGCTGAAGGTTTTACACAAGTCAGAGTGGATCCCCGTTTTGAGAGTCACCATTCTGTAACCACTTATTCAGTAGGCAAATTGTGTCAGAATTGGCTCAAACACTCTACATTGGCGTCAGTAAAATTACATTTGTCTAAACTGACTGACGAGGTTGACTTGAATGACTTCATAAAGGGCCCGGCTAAAGGTAGATGTAAAAGATGGATCTATGCCGTTTATAATGAACTCTGGAAAACATCACAGATTGAAGCGGCCACCCGCCTTAGGGCTATTGATCAAGCTAATTTGGAAAAAGTGCTTGTAGTTGTGGATAACAGCATAAACATTCTTTACTCCCGCATTTACACATTGGATAATATTGTGTCATCTGTTGTTGAAATTGTACAGGATGAAGTGTCTGTTTTGTACCATGGTCAAAATCAATTGCGTTCTATTATGCAGTTTGCATGGACCCTGCAGACACTAAAAAACGGAAAAGTGCCTTGGAATTACATTAATGTCACATCTCTATTTGCCCCTTTTAATTTAACTGAAAAACAACGTTTGCTTTCAATGAGAGATGCTTAATTTTCCATGTTACACATTGAACGCTTGGAGTCTTTGCCCTTTTCAGTGGCAGAGGCCACTGCTGCTACGTGGCTTATCCACGGGTTAATAACTTTACCATTTGCGCTTTTCCAGTTTACAAATTGCATGAAATATTTTGCCATTGGTAGATATGAGCCACTTGGTAGCTCCTATTTCCATGAAGCCTGGTCGCTCCCTTTCAGTTACAGATGCCTTAGGGACGGAAAGGAGGTTTATCTTAAAGGGGAGGAGTGTACGGAAACACCAGATCACTCATTAATGTATAGACACATACAATTGCATTGATCTTGTAATCAGGAACGCCCTAATTTAGCATGTGTTTTGAAAGGTACACCTGTGCCGCTATTGTCCCGACTTTTTACTTTATTAGCAAACGGGAGTTATTTAAATAATGAAGATTGCTGTGGGTTATTGAAAGACATAGCTTATGTTGTAACAGTCAGTGAGCGTGTGGTTTGCTGTAAAAATGTGTTGTATCCACCCACGCATGGGAACCTGGATGTTTCTATCTAGCCGAGAATTCCGACCTTGAAGTCAAAGTCCAATAAGATGAGCAGAATAAGAGCCTTATTGTTATAAAAAGAAGTTGCCCTGACATCTGCTCGCGAAACATTTGTCCTTCACGTAGCTAACACCCGCACAGAAGTGCATGCTTTATTAAATACTGACCTTCCTTAACATTTCGGTGAGCTGATTCATACAATCTTTAACGCGTCCACCACTTTGGGGCTGGCTTATTTTTTTAAAGTAGTGAGCAGTGGTCTAGTTACCTTTTTCCAAAAGATATTTGGAGTCATTCTTGCTTTCTTCCATTCGATCTTTTCCAGCCTATTTGGTGGATTTCCCATTTTACTGGCGCTGGCTGCGGGCTTTTTGTTGGTATTTTGTTTTATTCAAAATGGATGCCAGTCCTGTGTTTGCAGGCGAGCAGGAGCAGTTAGCACTGTTTCACAACAGGATGCTTGAATACTATGGTGCGCTGCCCCTTGCCACCTTAAGTGCATCGTATGGATTATCGCTTCCATTTTCCTATTTCACCTGTGTACAGCCTGTGTTTCATTGCCTGAGCTGTGATTTCGACTGGGCCCTGGATTTGTGTGTCTGCAATTTGGTGTCTCCTGAAGTGGTGTATAATCATCTCATGAGTCCCTTAGTTATTCATGAATTGCTTTGTTATGATGGAGGGATTATGGCCTTTGCAGCGATGCATGGAGTTCTGGGTCCTTGGAATATATTCGCAGCGGCGCAAGATTTCTTGGCACACAGCTTCTTTGAAAACCCACTGAGTTGTCCTCGGATGGTACTAGAGGCTCCGGTAATTGAAGAGCATGTATGTTCTTTCTCACTATTGAATTGGATGGCTGAGTTATTTTCGAATGATGACAATTACTTCCTTTTGGAAGCGGTTGCTGCTTACTTCGCATACTCAGTTTTAGGCTGACTCCTATTGAGTTCTTTGATGTCATAATTTTTTCTTTCTCTCAAAATTTTTTCAGACATTTTTTTATATATCAGGCCTATTGGCTTTACTAACAGTGGACATTACAGTGTCATGCTGGTGAGATTTTGGATATTTGGGCGGACTAAATTATTTTTCCTCACCTACTCGATTTCGAACTGAATATTTTTTGAACTCTGCTTTCAACATGGAGTCCCTTATCTTATCTTATCTTATCTTATCTTATACGTGCTCGGATCAAGGGAGGGTGTCATATAGATATATATAGCCTGCATGCTGTGTTAAGTTAGCATGAGCTTTTTGGGAGTTTAAACACCATTTTACCTTTCTGCTGCTTTTGCACACAACACATAGCTGTTGCTTTAGCTTTGAGCCTAGTAGAATGTTTTTGATTCATACCAGAATAATATGTTGTTACTCTGATATCAGTCTTGTTTGGCGAGCTGTGTCTGTAGAGTGAGTGCAGAAACCTTCAAGGATATCTCAACACAGTGGTGGTTGTGAGGACTGATCTTCGCACGTTCCTAGACATAACATACATGCAGCTGCAGCCAAGTTCTGGCTTTAGGCGCATTTTATATTGCTTTGCGCAAGAGCATACAAACACACTTGATGGTGCTTCGCATGCAGAAGAGCTGGTTGCTGATGATGTGATCCCTTACCACTAGGATCTTGAGGTATGGGGCCGCTCTGCTAAAACACAAAGAGACCTTCTTAGATATAATATAATATACTAGCTAGGGAGGGTGAGAATTAGGTTTTGTTAAACCCTATTCATTTTAGCATAATACCATGGTGTCACCATTTGTGTTCTATGGACTAGTGACTATGCTGGTTACTTTGTTTCTTATAATATGTTTGCTTGTATTAGCAAAGATTCTGCGTTCGAGAACACTGCATTAGTGAATAAACATTTCAAATATGCACATGTCAACTTTTACTCCTTGTTCTGGATTGAAATGATTGTATAACGAAAGAGTGTTCATGTGTTCCACGTTACCTGAGGTGTACTAAGTCCATGTTCGGGTTTGTCTAAGCATTGGGAGTTTCTGATGACCAATGAGACACTGATTGCTAGTCTGGTAGGGGATTTTTGGGTACTAAGGTGAGTTTTGGCACACCCTAATTCACTTAGGTTCCAAGCCTCTATGCACAGTTCTGTCTGAGCACAGAATCCCTGCGACACTGTAGTTTGTGAATTGAGGACTAAAGTACACAGTATTTGCACTGCGACCAATATAGCACATTCAGACTGTTTGACTCTAGGAGTCTCATGGAAAGACTGAGGAAGCCTTGTAGAGACACCTGTAATTGGAGTTGAGGTACAACCGGAATTCTCTAAGTTTGCGGCAACCCCAGATTTGAATGGTCATAGCAAGTGATGTTTAGCATACCATACAAAATAGTCTGTCTCCCTTACTTTACATTTAATTTTCTTATTCTGTTTACTGTACCTACTCATCCTGTACTCTGTGGTTTGATTCCTACTGCTCCAATTCATTATGGCCCTTTACTATTCAGTAAAGCGCACTAGTAACATTCACCTGCACAGTATTGCAACTTTAAATTCTCATGTACAACACCAGAGTACAAGCGTTTTTTAGTGGGTGGACCTCAAAATCAATGGTATACACGGAGGAATGGGAGATTCAAAAGAGTAGAATAAGGGGTATGCGTCTATTGGGACGTATATCGACTCTCGAACTTACAGAGTTTGGAGATGAAGGTTCCCTAGACAAGAGTAGTCTAAAATCAGATGAGGGGCAATAGAGAGGCCCAAGTGAGAAAAAAGTCTCTCACGCCTTGCCTTCTCATAACTGGGCTCCTAGGTTACATGGCATAGAGACATAGGAGACAAAAAGAAAGAGGGTGATGAAAGGGTATTGACAAAGTGCTTTCTACCTCAAGGCTCTCTAGCCCTGGATATAAACAGACCTCCTCAGGCAATATTGATAGAGTCAGGGAAAAACATGAATCCAGTGAGCCTGAATCCTTAATGAGACATAAACACACTTCTATTTAAGGTCTTCGGTGCCAAAGACGTAATGGTTATGTCTTCGGCAGCGGCTCTGCTGTGCCGAGGACATAATCATTAAGTCCTGGCAATGGCCCATAGGGCAAGTACTGGGGCTCCCCTAGTAGGGATAGCACCCATATGGTATGGCAGTGAAGTACTTTCACTGCCACCCCACCCTCCTCTCAGCAATCTGATGACGTTGGCATGCTCACTGTGGACCAACGTGATCAAGTGCAACCAGGGGTGGGTTGAAAGCCATTCTCTTCCAGCGCGTCGAGGGAGAGGACATATTTTAGTATGCCCTCACAGGATTTTTGTTTACAGGAGTATAGACTCACGCAGAAAGGACTTTCCCCTTGCTTCTGTACAGAGTGGATTCCAGCTCCACGATCGCTGGTGGGGCCTTGGGGGCAGCATGTTTTCTGTGTTGCGCCCCCCTTGGAGCTAGATCAACCATTTTTCAGCTGATCTGATCACGTTTAAATATATTTATAAGGGGGAAACCCCTTGGACAAGGGTCGCTGCCCTGGGGTAGCATGCTGTCCTGTGTTTCAGTCTCCCCTGGGACTGGATCAGTCATTTTTTGGGACAATCTCTCCCCCAGGAGGTTGAAACCAATTAGAAGCCAGGAATTTTGTGCATTATGTTTAGGGGAGTGACCCCTTGGGCAAGTATTGCACATCTTTTGGGGCATTGATACTTTGGCCATTTGGGCAAATCTGCCTTATATTTTTAGGTATATTTTCCCCCAAAGGGGGCGAAGCCCGTAGACCACCAGCGATTATTTTTATATAATGCAAAATGTTTTGGGAGAGACCCCTTGGGCAAGGGTTTCTTTCCTTTTGGGGCATGACAATATGGATGCTTCTGAAACCACTAGAGCACTAGCGACATTTTGAGTGTTAAGTGTAGTTTGGCTGATGAGTGTTTTGGTGTTTGGCTGGCCGTGTGTGGACTGATGCTTGGCTGGCGGTGTGTTGGCTGGCATGTGGAGAAGTGTGGCTCAATGGTTCGAGCGGCAGACCCTGATGCAGAGGTCTAGCCCGGGACCAGGGTTCAATTCCCAGCCTCAGCGGGTCTTGGGCTCAAAAATTCCATGGACCTGATAATTCTTGCCTCAGTGCCTATTCCAATCATGGAGTCCCACTCTGCAACTCTGGGCAATAGCTTGCTTAATCTCCACAATGACCCCCACAACGCTAAGGATGCCTGGCCTCCACCTTGGGGGTGCCCAGGAGTGGACGCCTCACAGGGAAAGCCAGGATGGTTTCCACAGCGGTATTCGTACAAGCACCTTGAGACCCTTGCGGGTGAGTAGTGCGCTATACAAGTATCCATTTACATTTGGATGGTGATGGGTAGACTTCATAGTGTTTGATAATGTTAACTGTTATTTGTTGCCACCATTTGTGATTGTAATGTTTTTTTCTCCTTTTTATTCTAGTGCAAAGCTTTTGTTTTCCTCGTGGTGCAGTTTCGGCACTGGTAGATCTGCAGTTGGTGTAGTTGCAAGTGTTTGGTAAGAAAAAGGTTTTTTTATGTGGTTTACTCCAAATTAGTATCAATGACCTGCACAGATGCAGCCTACTTAGCTTCTGTTTGAATGTGTGTGAAATTTTCCTTGTATTTGTGCACAATGTGTATGTGTTTCCTTGTGTGTAATTTTCTTTTGTTTTTCTTTTCAAGTGGGTTTTTGTTGGTGCTTGCCGCATCTGTGCAGAGTAGGTGCTGATGAGTCTAGCTTTCGTTAGCAAGTGAATGGTATTATTTTATAGTACATAGGTTTTTGCTTGTTTTGTATTGTTTGACTTTACCTTGCAATGGCTATATGTAAGTAGTTTTATTTTTGTTATCAATCCACATTTTGTTTATTACTTATTTTACACAGTGTTGGGTATTGTTGATATATTTGTCAATTTACATTTCTTCGTAAGGATAATGGCTAGCCACAGGTTGATCACTCATAATGTTGTTGGTATGCTTTTCGAGTCTTCTTCTGACCATGATTATGAGTCTGACTGCATCTGAGGCAAAGGAGGAAGGCCAGGATTCTGACAGTGAATTTTCTGTTCGAGAAGAATCATCTGATGATGAAGCTGCTCTCAGAGAGCATAAAGTGCCAAGCGGTTTCTCCTTCCAGTTGTTAAGGCTGTTACAGCCAGGGTCCAGCAGTGAAAAGCACAGTCAGGTTTTGGGTCCTTCCCTGTGGAGGACACTTGGTCCACCTACACAAGTGAGGTACAACTTTTATTGGGAGACCTGGGGGAACACTGGGTGGTAGGAAATTTGTGGTTTCTTTCTGATTCTGGAGAATATGTCACAGTAATGCAGGGACATGTGTGACAGTAGTCACAATTTGAGGTTTGCAGGGCATTTTGGGTACGAAAACTTGTGATCCACAAGAGGGACACCACCCTAAACTCCCCTGGGTTTCTAGTTTATGAATATATCAAGATTTGGTAGATTTTCCCAAGAGGCAATGTACACCTTGGCAGAGAACGACAGAAAAGACAAATATTACCTCACCGCCAACTATTACTTAAGTGCACACACACATGCTGGTTGGATTTGGCATGAGGGTGAGTGAAGGTTCAGAGCTTCAAATTTTATTAACAAGAATGTTCACAAACAGGAAATGCACTGTTAATAATTAAAACGTTATAAAGCTGAACCAATTACTCACAGCTCATGGGCTGTAAAGCCACAGCAAGGCACCAACCATTACAGGCCATTCACACACCTTTCATACAGGACACATACAAGAACATTCACACTGTCAGGATGGGGCCTAGCACATTATGATACTCACATTAACAGACAATGTAGCGACAATGTACACCCTGGCAGAGAAAGCCCGGAAATTCAAATATTACTTCATAACCAACCATTTCTCAAGTAAAGACACAAACTGGTTCGATTTGGAAGGAGGTTGAGTGAAGGTTCACAGTGTCAGATTTTATTAACAAGAGATCTCACAAAAAGGAAATGTGTTGTTACTAATTAAAAGGTTAAAAACCTGAACCAAAGACTCACAGCTCATGAGCTGTAAAGCCACAACAAGGCATCAACCTCTTTACTGGCCATTTACACACTTTTCATACGTAACACATACAAGACCATTCACACTTCCAGCTGTGGGCTCAGTACATTGCAACACTCACATCAACAGGCAGTGCCATTCAAGGGCCCATGACTTTCATATGCCCACATGCCTGACACAGCAACCACATTTGCTGATGGAGTGTGTGCCTAAAAAAACCAAAGGTATTTTTCCCAGTTGACCCTATGGCCTATGGGCCTCTTCAATGGCAAGTGAGGCTGGACTCCTTCACTGCCTAAATGTCATTTGGGGGAAAGACCTGGACTTCTTTGCTTAGAGACAAAGACCAGCAGAAAAGCTAGTGCAAGGAGCCAGCGCAACCAATTCCATAAAAAGCACACCACAGTTTATGGCATGAGGCCTGCTGGAACTCCTTCTGGTGATTGAAGCTCAAAATGCACCCAATGTCATGCAAAATGGCTCAATGGGGCTGGGGATATCCATGTTTGAAGCCCTGTGAGCTTTGACCCCCCGTGAGCCTGAGTGAGCGTGGAGCCCCACTGCCTGAGGATTTCAAATCTCTGGGGTGACCAGGGGCAAGGGTTGGCACAATGACCACCTGCTACCCTGGGAGTGGGAGTGCAATGGGCCCCCTCTTTAGAACTCCAGTGCCCTGGAGATTTCAATCTTCTTGTTAGGTTTCACCAACAGAAGCCCAGGCGGGAAGTGTGGACTCCCCTCCCAAGAGGCAAGGAAAGAAAATGGCCTGTCATCCCACCTCTGGGCCTCTAACATAAGTGGCAATGGGGGAGGAGGGGGCCAGGATCACAGCTCTGGGCCCTGGCACCAGAATGATGTAAGGGGATACTGCTGATATTGCCCCTGTAGTGGCAAGCCTGCCCTGTTTCCTGTGCCCATGTCTGGCAGACAGCCACCACAGAAACAAACTCCCTGTCGATCAGGCAGTGGAGAAGAGCTTCCGGCTCTTGTGGCAACAGAAGGAGATACACAGAAAACCATCTATGGCAGCCAATGAATGGTAGCATTTCTGGGATGCCCGGTGGACCTGGGACCCTCAGAAAAGAAACAAAAAGAGAAAAAGAGACACATGTCACAGAGCCACCAGCAGGAAAACAAACAGCTTCTTTCCCCGGCAAAGCGAAAAGCCACTAATTCAATATTCAACGCTCTCGATGGCGCACCTCATAATGCCCTGTGGGCTGTTATTGTCAAGCAATTCCCAACTGTTGGCGGTGGCCACAGGAATGAAGGAGTCTCACCATAGACAGGAAGAGAGCACTGGGGACATACATGAGTGCAACAGCTCCCTTCTCCAAAGATAAGCCAAGTATTTGGAAAGGGTGACCCTTACTTTTATTCCCAGGTTTTTTTAAGGACTTCACAGGTTGGAGCTGTTTCTCTACAGATGGGAGTGCAGGGACCTATGGGAGCTGGATCTATGGTTGCACTTTTTGTGGCCATGAAAATAATGCCCTCTAGAGGCAGGTTTTATGGATGCATTGTAGGTGACCTTAAAGTATATAAAAAGCACACAGACATCTCATGTTCATTTTAAAATGCTTTATTAATATAATAATGTTGACAATGATTACTGAGCAAGGTTGATATGCTTTACTGAAATCAACTATTGCATTTACACATGGCTAATATTGATTCCTGCATTTACACACAAATTATGGTGTTTTTAACATGTGCATTGTTGTAATATGGTGAACACTTGATAATGCCAATAGGCTTGTTTTATCTAAAGTGATACCCACCAATATTGTGATGTGCTGTCTAGCATAGGCAGGGGCCGCTGTGGTTTTGAGGTGCATGACCCTTTAGGTATTAAATAAGATTTCATAATGTCATCTAAGGTATTTTTGATTTGCCTTATGTATATATTTATAAATGAATACATAGTATTTAGGAGTACCTGTGAAATATGTGTACTGTTCCTTTTCTAAAGAAAAAGCACTGGCTGGGCAATCATTTATTATTATGTGTCAGTGAATGGTGATTACTAGCAGACACCACCACCTGTAAGTAGGCCCTGGACTATGGATTGTGTTTTTGAGAATTAACAGAGATAAATAACTATATGCGATTGGAATCAGTAATGTTACTTGGTTACAAATACTATAGATTAAGGATTATGGAGGTTAAACATAAGTAACTAATTTACAAATGAGGAATCAGCAATGAATTCATCTTAAAATGTGAAATGTAAATACCAAATTGAGACTGGCTCTATGAAAGCATTCACTATTGGAATTTATGACTATAAGCAAGATCCAAGAATCTGTATTTCTACTTATCAAGAGTTCAGTAACCATTTAGGTCATAGTATTGATACACTCAACTAATATCTGCCTTTGTTTGACAGTATCTGACAATACCAAATTAGTCATTATTACCCTATATTGTTCTCTCTCTCTCTCACCTAGAATTTGTGACTCCATCCTTTTCTAAATTCATAGTCCTATCTAAGGAAAGCTAAGGGCCTCATGATGCCGGGCGGACAGTCAATCCGACCGTTGTGACTATGGTCTGATACTGATCGCCGAGGCCGGGAAAATACCACCCGCTGTATTAAGATGCAACCACTGCTACCTCTGCGGTCACATCTACGGCAGTGCACATATCTCTGAATATGCCAATGTAAGTGGGTAAAAATGCAAAGAAAACGTGCAGTTGTAAACACATGCATGACATATGTGGGGATACACCTTGTGCTCTTTGCACCCTATTGCTGGAGTGTGACGGTCTGTGGACAATTCAGTCAATGGGAATACATACCATCTGTGGACGTACCTGCATTCCGGCACCCACAGGGTTGTAGTCTTTGGGGTTCAGCTGCTGTGGTGTAGGGAGAACCTGGAAAAAGGGAACCATGCTGGACAATGTTAGGGAGAAGCATATTTGTGTGAGAATGCTCCCCAAGTACTTTATTTCCGATGAGTCAAGGCAGCCGGTCAGAATTCTATGTCTGGCTCATTGGAAATGCACATCATAATCCGGTACCACTCAAAGGCTGCTGCTTTTCTCTGTCTGCCATCTCAGTGTCAGATTAGGGCTGTCAGAGTTGGTGTTCTTCCAGCTGTCAATTGGACTGGATCCAGCATGCATCATAAATCGGTGGTCAGTCCAACCGCTTACAATGAAACCGCAGCAATCGACTGATGTCGGTAAGGCCGCAGATGTCAGTCTGACCATCATCGGAATGAGGCCCTAAATCTAGATCAATGTCTGCTGAATTTGCTTCAATCTCAATTTTCTTGCAATATTATATGTTCTGTCCACAAGGCACCCAAGACCACAACACCATTAGGTCTTGTGGTAGCCATCTATGCCTTCACAAAACCCATGGACTCCCACCGGCCTAGTGTCACAGCAGTCTTAATATTCCACCCCTAAAACGCTCAATGGGAGTAATGGTAGTACACTGGCTATCACATTAAGTACACCTTAGTTGCCCACATCAGGTTCTATATAGCCTTTCATCTACAAATCTAATCTCACAATACACACCCACCTAGCACATTCTACAGGATCCATCACTGCTACATCATATCACCCAATACTCTTACTCAGGTGCTCTATGAACTCTTCACAAATGATTTAGATTGAGCTCTTTAACTGGCATCAAAGATTCATGAGCAGCTACCTCTATTTATGCAATTTCACTTCTTCAGCTATGCCCATACAAATATAGAGGTTCAAACGCCATGGCTCACTTCTTTCAAGTTACACTGAGGCACTTGCCTGACATCTTACAAACATGAGCTAAGGTCTATGTCCACTGGTTTGTTATACAAATGACATCACCCCTTTTCAACTGCCATCCTGAAGCACTAGACTAAAATGTCTCTGACCCAGGTTTACTAGTCTTATTGCAACACTGGTTGATATGACTTACTCTGCCTCAATTCTTTTCATCTTTTAGATACAATCTCTTAATTTTGGAATTATTCCTGATATTTCAGCAGCATCCACACTCATCAGCCTCCCAGAAACATTTGATGCACCTTTCTTAAACAAAGCCAAGATGGAGCAATTTGTGCTAGGAAATATAATGGATTCCTCCCAAACATTCTAGACATAGGAAAACGTTTGATGTGTGGGTGTTCTATTTTAATATTGACTCCAAAATATGAATGTTAAATAACATTTTGGAAAATATCAAAGGTACAGAGTTTTATATAGCGCAAACTTTATCTGAATTGGGTATCAGAGCGCTTTACATAACACCAGTTACGTTACATGAGGACACAGACTAATTTTTGTTAGGCACGGGTAGATTAAGTGATTTGCCCAGAACCACTGGATGTTCAGTGTCATTGCCGATACTTGAACTCAGTTGCCCAAATTCGAGGTCGACCACCCTAGCAATTAAGCCAACTCCTCTCCTCTCTTGTAACTTTTCAGAAAATATCAATCTATGTAATTTGTATCTCTCTATCTTTAATTTTAACGTATTATTATTTATTAATATTAATATATATTTAAAGTAAATATTCACCTTTTTACATCTAAATTTATTTATAGTAATAAAGAATTTATAAACACACACATATACATTTGTATCACAATAATAGGTAAAGGTCTCAGACACTGGGGGCCATTGGGAAGTTTAAGTGAGCTATTGCCCAGAGCCAAATGATGCTGGGGCTGAGCTGCCTGCGGCACTGGGAATCGAACCATGTGCCCCAGGCTCCAGAGTAAGCCGCCCTGGCCGTTGCGCCACCCACTGTCTCCAACATTATAAAAAAACGTATTTTAATCACTCTAATAGTATATAATAGTATATGTTGCAATATAATGTATATTTTATATTTTAATATGTACTGGTTTTGCACTCATTTTACAGTATTTGTTAATATATTTATGTTTACATTTTTATAGCTTTTTAAATATTCATTAAAATATTTAGAAATGCTTTGCTCATTGTACTATTTGTTTCTTGTCTTACATTATTATTATATTTTTTCTCCATGTGCTCAAATGTAAACATTGTGTTTTTATCCCCAAGTTATACCAATGTCTTTATTCGTAGCCTTCTTTTCTTTCATTTGTAGAAGTCCAGGTGGTTTAATTAAGTTATTATGTGTAAGTAAATAATGTATTGTCAGAGTTTTTTTGGTTGTTGATATTTGGAAATTGATTGTTTCGTAAGTGTGTATGTATGTATGTTTATTTTTATTAAATATCTCTTTCTTTAGAGGTTTTATCAGTTTGTTCGATTGGTGTTTGACCATTTCAAAGAACTTGCAAGATCTGTTCTTGGCGTTCCCCAGTTCTGATATGGAGAATTCTATTTTTTTAGACGTGGGCCTAGTTCACAAACATTTGCTACCTGGAACTCCGCAAAGTTACAAAAAAACTCAGCGAAGTACCGCGAGTGGCATAGTGCAGTGCAAACTGCAGTTTGTGCTGGTATTACTGCACTCGGGTAGAAATTCTTCCCAAGCGGCAGCTCACGTACTTACCTTTTGCAATCGCGAAAGTACCATTTGCGATCGCGAGCGGGGAAAAAACTCTGTTGCACAACGCACAGCAGAGTTTTCTGCACTCCGCGAGCTCCGCGGAGTGCGGAGTGCAGAGAACTCTGCAAACTCTGTGAACGGAGCAAAGTTCACCGCTTAGACCTACTTTTTTTCAGATGAGGATGTTCCTATTACAGGCATTTCTGGACTGGCGGAGAAGTTTTAAATGTGCAGCTGAGGGGTGCTGTCTCCAGTATTTTTCTTCCTGCCAGAGGGATCTCCTCTCATTGTTGAGGGACCCATTGAACCAGGGGTTCCTGTCTTTGATTTTGGTTCTTTTTAGTTTTAGCAGAGCATGATCATCAAGAATGTTAGATATAGTTGCGGAGTAATGTTTATTGAGGTAATTGAACATTGTGATATGGAGGGGGGGGGGTCAGACTTGCAGCGAGCAGCCAGTACCCCGTGAACAATGGTCTTGGTGTCTCTAACCCAACATTTCGAAATCACAGGTTGCAGTGCCCATGTCTTGTGGGTGCCAGGTAAAAGGAAAGTGATAGCATGGTGGTCAGACCAGTCGCATGGGTCTATAGAGATGAGCTTGACTGCTGACTCCTTAGTGATGATCCAGTCTAAAGTGGCGCCTTTTGAGTGTGTTGGGAGTGAGCAGGCTTGGGTAAGGGCTTGGTCGACCAGGAGGTCTTTGATGGCGTTGACCTGAGGGTCCTTCAGGTCGTTCCAGTACAGATTGAAATCACCAAGGAAAATGTCATTAGAATTGGGGGAAGCCTTGGCTGTGATGATTTCCATGAGGTGGTCAGCGTAGGTGTCATTCCTTTCTTGGGGGGGTGGTAAAAGATGTGCAGCCTATACAGTTGTGTAGCATTACTGCATATGGAAAGTGCAAGGTATTCGCAAGAGTCTGTGGAATTTGACAAAAGTTCAGTGACAAGGAGGTTAGAGCGGTAGATGCAGGCAATGCGTCCCCCTTTTGTTTTGGATTGCCTGTCCAGCCTTGCAATGTTATAGTTGGGAGGGACTAAAAGGTCTAGGCAGGGAGTTGAGGATTCATTGAGCCACAATTCAGTCAAGATTGCTAAGTCAAGTTTTGGGATCAGGATGAGATCGGCAACATCAGCAACATGCTTAGCTGCTGAGCAGCAGTTAATTAGGAGTCCAGAAAGAGGGGTGTCGGAGAGTTTACAGTGAGATGGGGTGGGCAAGGGTACAAGTGCTATATTTCTCTCAACCACTCCTCTGTTGCAGAGAGTAGCTGACCTGTTGGGGTTGATTGGAACCGTGCGGATGGCATGTTCGTCACTCACGTCTAGTAGACTTGGGGTAACCGGGCAAAATTGTAAGTAAGGAGGATGGCTTGAATTTCTTATTCTGTGTGGTCTAGCGGACTTGCGGTTACAGGGGCACATTTATAATTAAGGAAGAGGGCTAGAATTTCCTCCTACAAGTGGTGGCAGGGCTGCTTGTGAGTATGAGGGTGTCTCAAGGATAGAGGTAAGGGGTGATGGGGTGCTCGGTGACAGGGGGGAGTAGAGTTCAAAGGGAGATTGACATTTGAAAAGGAGAGTTTGGTGAAGGGAAGGAGGTTCTTTAGTTCCAGAATGCAGTTATGGATGCTCTGATTTAGTTTGGCTGCTCTGTGGGGCAGAGTTTCAATATCAATGTAAAAAGGGAAGAGCTGTTGGGCCAGAGGTCACTGGTTCGGGAGCGATTCTGTTGGCATGCGCTGGTAATATGGTGGTAGGGTTAGGTCCACCTGTCAAGTAGGCCCTTGGATGAGTTTCAATATCCAAAAAAGAGAGTAGTGCCTGCGAGTAGGCAGTCCATGATTTGGGAACTATTCTGTTGGCAAGCGCTGGTTGAATGGTGGTGGTGCTAGGTTGACCTGTGTTGTGAATCATTAAAGGAGTGGTTTAAGTGCGGCTAGGTGTGCTTGGCAGATTGGTTGAGGGATTGTTGGGGCGGGTGTTTGCTACCCTGCAGGTGTCAAGCATATGAGTCACTCTGAAAGTGGTGGATTAGCACTGGTTGGAGGAGGCCGGATCTCTTTGAGGAATGGCAGAGGTAATGCAGGGGTGGGAGGAGAATTCTAAGTGTAATTATGGGAGATATAATCTAGAGAGCCATTTAGAGTGGGGAATGGCCTGGGTTGGGTTGGTGTAGTACGCGCTCTTGGGGTGGGAGCGGCAAGGAGGAGCTGTAGGGTCTTTGATGTGACTGAGTGGGAGGCTATTGTCCTTACACATAGGGCTGCATATGATAGTGCTGTATTAATGAGTGACTGCATATATGAGTGAATGTATGGGTGAATGATTTGATGTGTGTGTAGACCTAGGAATCAGTGAATAGGTTTGTTGTAACTGGTATGGTGTATCCATGGTATGAGGAGGTACATCAGATTATCATGTGGATGATGTCATCTGTGATTTCATCAGTGATGTCATTTAAGATGTCATCAGTGATGTCATGAGTGATGTCACTGACCATATCATGAATGATGTAATATGTGACATCATCAGTAGCGCATAGCGGGGGCGCGAGTTATAGTTAGCTCAACTAACTATAATGGCCGAATTTCTCTGGTTTTGTATGAGGGAAATATCAGCCTAATTAGAACATCCCGGAAACCAGTGTTTTTTTCAGGGAATATCTAAGGTTTTTTAAATGTTAATTCCTAATTAGAAGGTCCCTGAAACCTGTGGTTTTTTCAGTAACTTTCTAAGGTTTTTTAAATGCCTATTTCTAAATATATATTGTCCCTGAAACCTATGTTTTTTTTCTGTGAATTTCAAAGGCTTTTTCAATGCTAATTTCGAACTATTACGCCCCTGTAGCCTATGGTTGTTTCAGTGAATTTTAAAGGTTTTTTAAATATACATTTCTAACTATGCCTACAGAGGTAGGACATGTGCAGAAAGAGGAAGACAGGCGCAGAAAGGAGCAAGAGAGATGCAGAAAGAGGTAACAGAAATCTAGAAAGGCGAAGAAAAGTGCAGAAAGAAGCAAGAGATATGCAGAAAGAACCAACAGAGGTGCAGAAAGAGGCCCTGTTGCAAAGTTATCCTGTGACCACAACTTTTTGCTGACTGGTACTGGTTGTAACTGACTCTGACTAAAAAGGCCAGGAGCCAGTGCTATGCTGAAAGAAAGTTAGAATACAGAGAATACACCTACATATACTAGGGTAAACTATATGTTGGGGTACCCCTGCGATTGGCATGATTTCCCCTGTAAGGCCCTGGTACATAATACGGCAGGGGGATGAAAACTAACCCTAACTCGGAGGTGCAGAAAGAGGCAAGAGAAGCACAGAAAGAAGAAACAGAGGTGCTGAAAGAGACAAGAGAGGTGCTGAAAGAAGCAAGCGAAGTGCAGAAAGTGGCAACATTGGTGAACAAAGAGGCAAGAGAGGTACAGAAAGAGGCAGGAATGGTACAGAAAGAAGGTAGAGAAGTGAAGAAAGAGGCAAGATAATTGCTGAAAGACGCAACAGAGGCGGTGGAAGAAGCAAGAGAAGCGCTGAAAGAGTCCAGTGAGGTGCAGAAAGAAGCAAGAGCAGTGCTCAAGGAACCAACTGAGGTGCAAAAAGAGGCAAGAGTTGTGCAGAAAAAGGTAGGAGAGGTGCGCAAAGAGGTAAGAGAGGTACAGAAAGAGACATGAGAGGTGCAGATTGAAGGAAGAAAAGTGCAAAAAGAAGCAACAGAGGTGCTGAAAGAGGCATAAATTAAGGGTGGGCGTAGTGGGCGTAGTGGGGCTTTGCAAAGCTACGCGAAGTGGGCAAAAAACTAGGCCCACCCACGCACTTCGCGTAGCCCCACTAAGCGCCACCCGCCTCCCTTCCGCCCTAACTAAATGCTTAAATGACCTGAAAAAGGAATTATAAAACCACTTACCTTGTCCGCTGCATCCCCGGGGCTCCCTCTCGATATCGCGCCGCCGGCTCCGCCGTCTTAGATACTAATGCGCATGCGCGGCCGCCCGCTCATGAGCATTTCTCGCGAGAAATGCGCATGCGCGGGCGGCCACGCATGCGCATTAGTATCTAAGACGGCGGCGACGGCGGCGCCGGTGGCGCCGGTGGCGACAGCGGCGCGGTGACGAGAGGGAGCCCCGGGGACGCAGAGGACAAGGTAAGTGGTTTTATAATTCCTTTTTAAGGTCATTTAAGCGTTTAGTGAGGGCGGTAGGGAGGCGGGTGGCAGGCAACTTCGCTACTCCCACGAGGTGGGCGCAGTGTTGCCTGCTTCGCCTACTTTGCATAGGGCGAAGTAGGCAAAGCTACGCCCACTTCGTGGGCATAGCGAAGTTGCCCGCCCAGGGTTAGCATAAATAGTGCAGAAAGAGCAAGAGAAGTGCTGAAACAGGCCTGAAAGGTGCTGGAAGAGGGGAGAGGGGTGCAGAAAGAGGCGAGAGAGGTGTAGAAAGAGAAAAGAGGGCTGTAGAAAGAGGCAAGATGGGTGCAGAAATGAGCAAGTGCAGTGCAGAATGAACCAACATAGGTGCAAAAAGAGGCAAGAAGAGAGCAGAAATAGGTAGGAGAGGTGCACAAAGAGGCAAGAGAGGTACAGAAAGAGACAGGAGGGGTACAGAAAGATGGAAGAGAAGTACAAAAAAGAGGCAAAAGAATTGCTGAAAGTAGCAACAGAGGCGTAGAAAAAAGCAAGAGAAGTGCAAAAAGGGGCAAATGGGGTGCAGAAAGAAAAAAGAGCAGTACAGAAAGAATTAACAGAGGTGAAAAATAAGCAAGAGGGGTGCAGAAAAAGGTAGGAGAAGTACACAAAGAGGCAAGAGAGGTACAGAAAGAGGCAGGGCAGGTGCATAAAGACGGAAGAAAATTGCAGAAAGAAGCAACAGAGGTGCTGAACGAGGCACATAGGGTGTAGAAAGAGCAAGAGAAGTACAGAAAGAACCAACTAAGGTACAGAAAGAGGCAAGAGATGTGCAGAAACAATCAGGAAAGGGGCAGAAAGAGGAAATAGGGATGCAGAAAGAGGCAAGAGAGGTGCAGAAAAAGAAAAGAGGATTGCAGAAAGAGACACGAGGGGTACAGAAATAAGCAAAAGCAGTGCAGAATGACCCAATAGAGATTCAAAAAAGAGGTGTGCAGAAAGAGGTAGGAGAGGTGTACAAAGAGGCAAGAGATATCCATAAAGAGACAAGAGGGATGCAGAAAGAAGGAAGAGAAGTGCAAAAAGAGGCTAGAGAATTGCTGAAAGAAGCAACTGAGGTGTAGAAAGAAGCCAGAGAAGTGCAGAAAGAGGCAAGTGGGGTGCAGAATGAAGTAAGAGCAGTGCAGAAAGAACCAACAGAAGTGAACAATAAGCAAGAGGGGTTCAGAAAAAGGTAGGAGAGGTGCTCAAAGAGGCATGTGTTACTGGTCAAGCGACCTGTGCCTTGTCCGTGCTACAGACCACATCACTACCACTCCCATAATGCACCCACTCTGAGAGTTAGGATAGGATAGGATACAAATTTGTAAAGCGCACTAAACCAAAAAAGTGTCAAGGCGCTAGCCTGGACAATAGGGAAGAGGACAATCACCAACTAAGATCCGAAAAGCCAGGTGTTTAACATCTTCTTGAAAGGAAACAAGTGAGTTTGCCGGCCGCCATGGAGAAAGAACAACTCCCCCAACTGGAACGACAGAATCTAGGCAAGACAAGCTTTTTATGGAAGGAGGACCTCAAGGATCTGCCTGGGGTGTACCAGTGGAATAAGGTTGCAAGGTGCGATGAATCAATACCATGCATGGCCTTGTAAATCAAATTCAGAGTTAGTGTCCTTGTTTGTGTACTGTCACATATTACATTGGTGACATATGGTCAGGTGACTGCGTGGGAATAAAGGAGTCCTGCCCACTAACCTAAATGCTTGGCTTACTCTTTTCATAAAGACCAAGCCCCCTAACCTGGATACTCTATTGTTTGACATCCTGAAACTGCCTAATACCTTGAAGGATCTGCTCTGCATTCCTTGGGACCTCTCCATAAGTAACTAAGAACAGGTTACTTCCTCCCTTTGAGAAACCTCTTAAGTTTATTGGAATGGTAACTCTTCTGTTTTGTTGATCCCTGACTTGGCGCTGCGAGCAGCTGACATGCCGCCTCTTCGTTTGCAGCTGTTTGCTGCCTGCAGTACGAGCCGCTGACACGTCACGCTTTCACTTGCAGCTCTCTGTGTCAACCGTTGAGGTTCAGGGCCAGTCTCTGCTTCCTTGTGATGCTGCTGCCCCTTCAAATACAGCTGCTCTAAAGCAATACCTTATTGAGTGAGGACACACTAATTAGCTCTTCAGCCCTCGCTGCCTCCAAGCCGTGAACTTGGCTCCAGTCTCCCCTCCGAGAGACGCGACCTCCAAGGTGTACTCGCCTGCCATCAGCGGGAGTGTGCGCTATATTAGATACTGCTCACTCTTGTTGGTGTTTCTTCTTTATGAACCTGGATACAGTTTGGCAGTATAAGAAACCTTCACAACAGCGTTAGATTGCGCTGGACCCCGGGACTTTGCCTTCCTTTAGTTTTTTCTTTTTACAACCTTTTTGAAAACACTTCTGTTTCAGGAAACACAACCACAGACGCTCCTGATTGAACAGTGCTACCTTTTGTTGCTCCTTGGTTAAGCACCATTCGAACCACCAGAAGGCAGACATATGCCTCTGATGCCACTATTGAGGTGCATTAAATGCTCTGCAAACTGAAAGAGCGGTTTATGAACTTTATTTTTTCTTCCCGTTTTTCAAGAGGCATCATATTAGTTTGGATCCACCTCCACCTATACTGTGAGTATGTGATGGTACACAATCCATATTCTGAGACCCTTAGCACTATAGTTATCTCTCTCGCTATTATAAAAGAAGCCTGGGAAAGATTTTGTAGTGTTTGTTATTTCTTCTTTCTTCTTTATTATTTTATGTTTATGCAGTATTGGGACAAAGCTTCAGGGACTCACCTCTCTTACCCTTCTATTCAGTCGGAGGCCTTCCCCTGGAGGTCCATTTATTGTTTCTTCTCTCCCTTGGAGTATTAATCAATGTCATAGTCATATCAGTTGCTTGTAGGGGCTATACCTTATGGGAGAGTAGAGGTATATCTCCGCTCCCGTGGATATCAGTTCTTCTGCCATTCGGAACTAAATCCTGACAGCTAGAGAGGTATAGAAAGATGTAGGAGCCTTGCAGAAAGAAGGAAGATAAGTACAGAAAGAAGCAACAGAGGTGCTTAAAGAGGCACAAAGTGTACAAAAGAAGCAAGACAAGTGCATAAAGAACCAACAGAGGTATAGAAAGAGGCAAGAGAGGTACAGAAACAGGCAGGAAAGGTGCAGAAAGAGGGAACAGGGGTGCAGAAAGAGGCAAGAGAGGTGCAGAAATACAGAGGTGTAAAAAGATGCAAGAGAGATACAAAAACAAGCAAAAAGTGCAGAAAGAGGCAAGTGAATTGCTGAAAGAAGGAACAGAGGAATGGAAAGAAGTGCAGGGAAAGAGTCAAGTGAGGTGAAGAAAGAGGCAAGAGAGGTGCAGCAAATGGCAAGAAAACAGCAGAAAGAGGCAAGAGGGATGCAAAAAAGGGAAGAAGGGTGCAGAAAGAAGCATGAGAGGTGCAGAAAGTAGCAAGAGAAGTGCAGAAAGAAGCAAGAGGGGGACAGAAAGAAGAATGATAAGTGCAGAAAGAGACAACAGCGGTGTAGAAAGAGACAACAGAGGTGCAGTAAAAAGGAAGAGAAGTGGAGAAGAAGCAACATAGGTGCTGAAAGAGGTGCAGAAAGAACATGAAAAGTGCAGATAGAACTAACAGAGGTGCAGAAAGAGGTAAGAGATGTATAGAAACAGGGAGGAAAGGTGCAGAAAGAAGCAAAATGGGTGCAGAAAGATGCAAGAGCAGTGCAGAATGAACCAAGAGGTACAGAAAGAGGCAAAAGAAGTGCAAAAAGAGGTAGGAGAGGTACACACAGAGGCAAAAGCGGTACAGAAAGAGGCAGGAGGGGTGCAGAAAGAAGGAAGAGAAGTGCAAAAAGAGGCAAGAGAATTGTGCAAAAAAGCTATATAGGTGTAGAAAGAAGGAAGAGAAGTGCAGAAAGAGGCAAGTGAGGTGCAGAAAGAAGCAAGAGCGGTGCACAGAAATGTAGGGGAGGTACACAAAGAGGCAAGAGAGGTCCACAAAGAAGCAGGGATGGTGCAGAAAGAAGGAATAGAAGTGCAGAAAGAAGCAACAGGTGTGCTGAAAGAGGCGCAAAGGGTGCAGGAAGATAAGTACAGAAAGAACCAACAGAGGTACAGAAATTGGCAAGAGAGGTACAGAAACAGGCAGGAGAGGTGCTAGAAGAGGTAAGAGTGGTACATAAAGAGAAAAGAGGGGTGCAGAAAGTAGCACGCGAGGTGTAGAAAGAGGCAACAGAGGTGTAGAAAAATGCAAGAGTGGTACAGAAACAAGCAAAAGAAGTGCAGAAAGAGGCAAGAGAATTGGGGAAAGTAGCAACCGAGGTATGGAACGATGCAAAAAAAGTGCAGAGAGAGTCATGTGAGGTGCAGAAAGAGGCAAGAGAGGTGCAGAAAGCGCAATAGAAGGGTGCAGAACATAGCAAGAGAGGTACAGAAGGAAGCAAGAAAAGTGCAGAAAGAAGCAAGAGATGTGCACAAAGAAGAAAGACAAGTGTAGAAAGAGACAACAGCGCTGTAGGAACAGACAACTGAGGTGTTGAAAGAAGCAAGATAGGTACAGAAAGAGGCAATAGAAGTGCAGAAAGAAGCAAGAGAGGTGCAGAAAGAGACAAGCGGGATGCAGAAAAAAGAGAAGTGCAGAAAAAAGCAAAGGTGGTGCTCAAAGAGGCGAGAGGGGTGCAGAAAGAACCAAGAGTAGTGCAGAATGAAGCAAGAGATATATAGAAAAATGGGAGAACAGTAAAGAAAGAAGCAAGAGAAGTACAGAAAGAGGCAAGTGAGATACAGAAGGAGGCAAGAGAACTGCAGAAAGAGGCAAGATAGTTGCAGAAACAGGCAAAAGAGGTACAGAAAGTGGGAACATGTATGCAGACAGAGGCACAAGAGGAACAGAAAGAGAGAAGATGTTTACAGAAAGAGGCAAGAGGTAAGCAGAAATGTGTAACAAAGGTGCAAAAAGAAGCAAGAGCTTTGCAGAAAGAACCAATAGAGGTGCAGAAAGAGGCAAGAGGGGTGCGGACATTTGAAAGAGAGTTGCAGAATGAAGAGCAGTGCAGTAAAAAACAACAGAGGTAAAGGGGGAGGCAAGAGGGATACATAAAGAGGCAAGAACAGTGCAGAAAAAAATAAAAGACGTGCAGGAAAAGGGGAGAAGGGTGCCAAAAGAGGTACAAGGGGTGCAGATTTAAGGAAAAGTGCAGAAAGAAGCAACAGAGGTGCTGAAAGAGGCACAAAGGGTACGGAAAGAGGCAAGAGTGGTGCAGAAAGAGAGGTGTAGAAAGAGGTAAGAGAGTTGCACAAAGAAGGAAGAGGGGTGCAGAAAGAGGCAATAGGGGTACAGAAAGAAGCAAGTGAGATGCAGAAAGAGGAAAGAGAGGTGCATAAAATGTCCAGAGAGGTACATAACTGGGCAAAAGAAGTGCTGAAATAGGCAAGAACATTGCTGAAAGTGCAACAGCGATGTAGAAAGAAGCATGAAAACTGAAGAAAAAGAAAGTGAGATGTGAGAAGTAGAAAGAGGCAAGAGAGGTTCTGAAAGAGGGAATGCAAGTACAGAAAGAGACAGCAAGGGGGAAAGAAGCAAGATAGGTGCAGAAAGAAGCATGGGAAGTGCAGAATGAAGAAAGGGGTGTGCAGAAAGAGGCAGGAGAAGTGCAAAAAGAAGCAACAGAGGTGCAGAAGGAGGCAAAGGAACTGCAGAAAGAGGCAAGAGAGTTGCAGAAACAGGCAAGAGAGGTGCAGAAAAGGGGAACAGGGATGCAGAAAGAGGCACGAGAGTTTGCATAATTAGGGGAGATGGTTGCAGAAAGAGGCAAGAGGAGTGCAGAAAGAAGCAACAGAACTGCAGAGAGAAGCAACATAAGTACAGAAAGAAGCAATAGAAATGCAGAAAGAGGAAAGAGGGGTGCCAAAAGAGGGAAGAGAAGTGCGTAAAGAAGCAAAAAGGGGCAGAAAGAGGCACGAGGAGTGCAGAAAGAGGGAAGAGGGTTCTAGAAAGAGGTACAAGGTGTGCGGAAAGAGGGAAGAAGGGTGCAAATAGAGGCAAGGGATACAGAAAGAAACAAGAGAGGTACAGAAAGAACCAAATGAAGTGCAGAAAGAAGAAATAGAGGTACAGAAAGTGGCAAATGGGTTGCAGCAAGAGGGAAGAGGGATGTGAAAGAGACACACAGGTGCAGAAAGAAGCAAGAGGGGTGCAGAAGGAAGCAAGAAAGGTACAGAAAGAAACAAAAGAAGTACGAAAGAAGCAACAAAGGTGCAGAAAGAGACAAGAGGGGAGCAGAAAGAGGGAAGAGCAGTGCAGAAAGAGGCACAAAGGTTGCAGAAAGAAGAGACAGATGTGCAGAAAGAGGCAAGAGAAGTGTATAAAGTAGCAACAGAGATGCAGAAAGGGGAAGGAGGGTTGGAGAATGTGGCAAGAGGGGTGCAGAAAGAAGCAAGAGAGATGCAGAAAGAAAAAAGAAGTGCTGAAAGAAGCAACGGAGGTATAGAAAGAGGCAAGAGGAGTGTAGAAAGAGGGAAAAGGGTACAGAAAGAGACACGAGGGGTGCAGAAAGAAGCAATACAAGTGCATAAAGAAACAAGAGAAGTGCAGAAAGAGGCAACAGAAATGCAGAAAGGGGGTAGTGGGGAGGAGAAAGAGTGAAGAGGGATACAGAAAGAAGCCAGAGAGCTGCGGAAAGAAGCAAAAGAAGTGCAGAATGAAGCAACAGAGGTGCAAGAAAAGGGGTGGAGAAAGAAGCAAGAGAAGTGCAGGAAGGGGGAAGAGGGGTGGAGAAAGAAGCATGAGGGATGAAAGACGAAACAGAATTGCAGAAAGAGGCAGGAGGGGTGCAGAAAGAAGGAAGAGGGGTACAGAAAGAGGCAAGAGAGGTGCAGAAAGAGGCAAGATGGATACACAAAGAAGCAAGTGAGGTACAGAAAGAGGCAATAGAGGTACAGAAAGAGGCAAAAGAGGTGCAGAACATAGAAGACATTTGCAGAAAGAGGCAAGAGATGTACAGGAAAAGAAAGAAAGGTGCAGAAAGAAGCAACAGAAATGCAGAAAGAGGCAAGAGAGGAGCAGAAAGAAACAAGAATGGCTTACACACCATTAGTACAAATTTAGGTGACCCTTCTAGGTTTACCGAGGACCTTCCACCATGCTGTAACAATTGTCGCTGCATTGTTGTAACGTTTAAGCCATTTGAGCCAGAAACAAGGCTTTTTTTGATCAAATCTGCAGTTTAGGCAGTAGATGATGAATTATATGGCTTATGCGGCAAATGTATAATTGTGCGAAAGTTGGTGCAGCATAATTCCAGTGGCTCTGCTTATACCTCTGACTAAGTCCAGAAGTACTCCTAAGTGATTCCTTCTTTTTTTTGTCTCATTAAGTTCATACTTTAGCTTCTATAGAAACAAGAAAGACTAAAGCTGAGATTACACTCCACAACACAAACAACACAGACTTCCATACCATAAAAATACTCTCCATAACACATAATCCCGCTCTACATAATTCCTATACACTAAATACCACATACTATCTATCAACATAATTTCACTCAACAACATACACACAACCTACATCCACTCCAAGAAACATTAAAAAACATTAATAAAGCACTTTTTTAGATTTACAACGCTAATAGCGCTAACTCTTGCAAATGCGAGACCTATTACATTACAAATGCTTCTTTAACTGGTAGTAGCATTTGGGGAGTGGTGGAGAAAGGGGGCTGGGCCTCCAACCAGCAATCAGGAATTCTGCTGCATAGGACTTACAGTAGGCACCAGGAGGGCTACTGAGTCACCAAAGTCACTCAGGAGTAAAGTGGACTTCTTCCCCAACCCATAGTGGGCCAGGAGGCGCATTTGCAGAGTGGTGGAGAAAGGGGGCAGTGGCCTCCAAAGACCTGTTAGCAATCCCACTGTGTGGGACATACTGGAGGTAACAGGAGGGGTAGTTGTCCCCCAAGGACATATTTGGGGGGCAACTACCTCTCCTGTTATCTCCAGTAAGTCTCCCACATCAGGATTGCTAAGTTCTCATAGCAGGCCACACTGGCTTGCTCTTGGTTGGGGGTGAAGTCCCCTTGTGGAGGTACTTAGGGGCCAACTAGCCTACCTGGTACCTCCAGTAAGCTCCACACCGCTGGATTGGTAAGAGTGGTCCGAGGCCACTCCTCTTTTTTACATCACTCTGCAAATGTGCCTCCTGGTGCACTGCTGCTTGGGAGGTGAAGTCCACTTTAGTCCTGAGAACCTCAGGACACAAAAGGTCCTCATTACCCCACCAGCAGTGCACGAAGAGGCGCGTTTGCAGAGTGGTGCAAAAAGGGGCATGGCCTCGGACCACCTCTCAATAATACCACTGTGTGAAGATTACTGGAGGTACCTGGTGGTCTAGTTGGTCCCTAAGGACCCTTAGGATTGAAGGGGTCTTAATCCCCCAATTCAGTACACACCAGGAGGCATGTTTGCAGGGTGGCGCAGGGAGGGGATGGGGCCTCTGGCAAGATGACAGATTTTCTTTTTTTTATGTTAGAAGGGGGCTGTGGGGCCCCCTTCTCTTACTATTTTTTGGGGCCCTAGGGACCCCATCCCTCAGGACTGGGCCAGTCTTTACTGTTTTTTTGGAAGGGGGCCATGCAACCCCCTATTGAGGCCTTTATCAGCTAGGGCCCCATCCTCAGGGCATGACCTGATTTTTATTTTTTTAAATAATAATTGAATATTCGCAAGGGTAGCCACATGGCTCCCTTCACTGGATCATTTCTGGCCCTGGGGACCCCACCCACCGGGGCCTTGCCTCAGCATTGGGGACCGTGGGGGGAGCCCCAATGCCCGCACAGTCCCTGCTGGCTCCCCACCTCCTGCAGGAACCGGCATTGCTTCTTGGAAGCAAGAGCATGTTTCCAGCTCTTGCTTCCAAGAAGCAAAGCAGTGTTTGCTATGGCAGGTTGGGGATTGTGCTCCCACCCTGCCAAAGCAAACCGCAATGTCACAGGGGTGGGCACCCTGGGGCATTGCAGGAACCGGCCCTAGAGGGTGGGGGTCTCCTGGGCCATTGAGGGCTCCAGGAGGGGGACAGCGTGACCCCCTTCCTAGCATGAATGAAGCCCTGGGAGGTAGTGGTCCCCGGAGCTTGGTTGGCCTGCAGGGCCCCACCTCAATAATAAACAAAGCCCCAGGGAGATGGTGGTCCCCGGGGCTTGGCAGGACCTGTGAGGCCCCTGCAAATAATTAATGAAAGCCCCAGGCAGATAGCAGTCATCAGTTTTGGGGGGGCCCATGAGGCCCCCCTCGATATTGAAATAAGCCCAGGGGAGGTGGTGGTCCCCGGGGCTTGGAGGGCCTGCGAGGCTCACCCCCAAAAAATTATGACAGCCCCGGGGAGGTGGCGACCCCCAGGGCTTGGGGTGCCTGCGAGGTCCCCCACCCTAAAATAATAATGCCCCAGGGAGATGGTCGTCCCGGGGCAGCGTTGGGGGAGGAACCACCCATACATTTTCAAGAAAAGCCTCAGGGAGGTGGCGGTCCCCGGGCCGCAGGTGGCCATGTGCCTCTGCATATAATTATCTAAGCCTCGGGGAGGTGGAAGTCCCCAGGGCTAGGGGGGCCCCCACGGTCCCCACTAATTAAATGGCCTTTTTCCCCGGGACCAGACCCACCCAGGGGCTTTCAAGAAAACGAAGCGCGGCAGCCCACGCTTTGTTTTTAAAACAAAATTAATTTGGCTGGATTCTCGCACTCAGCGTGAATTCGGCCGATTTTTGAAAAAGAAAATGCTTTTTTGGGTCATTGGGTCCTAATGGGACCCCCTGAGCAGTCCTAGGGGGACAGGGTGTTTCTACCCTTCCCTCTTTTCCTCATTTTTAACCTTTTTTTACCTTTTTCTTGTGACGAGTCACAAGATGGTGGCCAACACATTTTGGTTTAGAGTGTTGGCAGCCAATCAGAATGAAGCTGGTGCCCGGGAGGGTTCGTGAATCCTCCTCGGAGCTCAGATATCGATATTTTTATTTTTTTTAATTTCTCAGCTACTACTGAACGGATTTACACCAATTTGTTTAGAAAAAGGGCGCTTTCTGAACCAAGAGCTACCTTTTTGCTAAATTTGGAGTAATTCCGTTCAGCAGTTTGGGCTGTAGCCTTTTCCAAAATTCCTATGGAAATTAACGTGGAGGAAACGTGTTTTGAGACCCCCCTTTTTTCCCAGCCCCAGCTTGATGAATCATCCTGAAACTTTCAGGACAGGTGCTGATCTGAGTGAACCATTCGTTTTGAAAAGGTTGCGAAGTTTCGGCAAAGGGTGCAAAAGATATTGGCAAAAGAAAAATCGCTTTTTGAATAGTAACAAGGGCTTAACTATAACGTACATATATGTTCACTGAAAAAAATTAAGAATATAGGGATGTTATACTTACATCACTCATAACATGGTGGTCAGTGACATTACTGATGACATCTCAAATAACATCATTGATGACATGACCAATGACCTCATCGAGTGACTTTGAGTGTTTCTAAAAAAAACTTACCTGTGCTAAATAAATATGCCTGGTGTGTTGGTGATCAATTGGGTGTATGAGTGTCTGTATAGATGATTCAAAGGATGTGTGACTGACTGTATAACTGAGTGACTAGATGTCTCAGAGAATGTACAGTCAGTTCATGTCAAAGTGGCTGTTTGGGTGTGTGAGTGGGTATGTGAGTAGATGTATAGGTGAGTGATTGGTTATCTGAGTACCTGTATGGGTGTGTGAGTGTCTGTATGGGTAGGTGAGGGGGGTATGATGGCCTGCATGGATGAGTGAGTGGGCGAGTCAGTGTGTGTATGGGTTAGTGATTGTGTGCATGAAGGGCTGTATAGATGAGTGTGTGCATGGCTGTATGGGTCAGTGAATGGGTGTGTCAGTGGTATATGGGTAAGTAACTGGGTATGTGAAAGGAAGTATAGGTGAGTGATGGGTCATACAAGTGACTTTATGGGTGAGTAAGTCAATGCCAGAGTGCCTATATGGGTGATTGTGTGCTTGATCAGTAATTGTATAGGTGAGTGAGTGAGTATGTGTTAGTATCTGTATGAGTAAGTAGGTGGGTATGTGTGGAACTGTATGGGTGAGTAAGCAGCTCTGTGATTGACTGTACAGGTGAGTGAGTAGGTGTGTGAGTAGTTCTATGGGTGGCAGTGTTTAAGTGGCGGGTGAGAGGTTGTATGGGTGTATGAGTGGATATGCAAGGGGCTGTTATAGTGAGTGAGTTGGTATATAAGTGGTTGTACAGGTGCATGAATGGATGTGTGTGTAGATCTTTGAATCAATGAATGGGTATGCAAGTACTGATATGGGTCTGTGAATGGGCTTGTGGATGAATATGTGGGAGTAGGTGTCTGAAAAGTTCTATAGGGGTGAGCGGGTATGTCAGTCATTTATTTCTGTGATGAATATCAGTGATGTCATTTGAGGTGTCATTAGTGATGTCCTCAGTGAAGTCATTGACCATGTCATGAGTTATGTAATATGTGAGATCATAAGCAGTGCATTTATAGTTGGCTCAGCTAACTGTAACTGCTGAATTTCCTAGGTTTTGTATGACTGAAACCTGAGCCTAACTATAATGTCCAAGTAACCTCTGATTTTTTATGTGAATTTTTATAATATTTTTGAGTAGTAGTCATGTTTGCAGAGCGGTGTATTAAGGTGCTGGGCCTCCTACCAACTCCCAAGTATACTGCTATGTAGGATTTACAAGGGGTACCAGGAGGGCTCCTTGGCCCCCAAGGTCCCTCAGGAATAAAGTGGAATTCATCCCCCAACCAGTAATGTGCCAGGAGGCACATTGGCCTCCAAGGAAATCATTGGGGGACAACTACCCATTCCGTTACCTCCAGTAAGTCCCACCCAGTAGTATTGCTCAGAGGTTGTCAGAGGCCATGCTCCCTTTCTCAACCATTCTAAAAATGCACCCCCTGGTGTACAACTACTGGGGTGTTGAATTCCTCTTGGGTATTGAGGGTCCTGGGGGGCCAACTACTCCTCCTGTTACCTCCAGAAAGTCCCTCACATTGGATTTGCTAAGAGGTTTTCAGTGGCCACTCCCTTTCTCTACCACTTTCTAAACGTTCCTCCTGGTGCACTCCTAATTGGGGTTGAAGTCCCCTTGGCTCTTGAGGGACCTTGGAGACCAACTATTCCTCCTCTTTCCTCGAGTATGACCGACAAGCTTGATTGCTGAGAGGTGATCAGAGACCATGACAACTTTCTCCACCACTCTGCAAATGACCTTCCTGGCACACTTCTGGTTGGGGGAAAAAGTCTACGTTAGTCCTGAGGTGATCAGGTGTAAAGTGGAATTCATTCCCCAACCAGTAGCATACAAGGAGGTGTGTTTGAAGAGTGGTGGAGAAAGGGGGCCTAGCCTTCCAGTCTGCTCAACAATACCTCTTTCTAGTACTTACTGGAAGTAAAAGAAGGGGTTCCTGAACCCCAAGGACCCTCACTTTCCAAACAACGTCATCCTCCAACCACCACTGCACCAGGAAGCGTGTTTGCAGATTGGTGGTGAAGAGGGTATGGCCTCCAGCAACTTGCCAGGGATTTTTATCTTTTTTTTGCTTAGCCCCCTTCTCTGGGCTATTTTAGGCCTCCTTTTAAGGGGCGAGGGGGCCCGTGCAGCCCTCTCTCTAAGCTGATTTCAACCCCAGGGCCCAGACTTTTAATGTTTGTATTTTTTCTACATAATTAATTAAGAGGGGCATGTGTATCCCATCCTAGGGGCCTGGCCTGTACTGTGCGTGCCATGGCCCCACCCACTGCCTTTGATGGCAACCACGGGGGAGTCTGTAGGCCCCCACGGTCTCAGCCAGCTCCCCACATCATGTGGTAGCCGGCATTGCTTTAGCACATAGGGAGCTGGCAACATGCAGCTCCCTGTGTGTAGAAGCAATAGTGCTCTGTTTTGAGCAAGCAAGAGCAAAATCCTCTCACTTGCTGAAAGCAAAGCTCTATTTACCCTGGCTTAAACAATAACAAACTCCAATGTCTCAGGGATTGGCACCCTGGGAAATTGCTGGAGTTGGCACTTTGGGGATGGCTGTTCCCAGGGCCAATATTGGCTCCTTAAGAGGGGACGAACCCCCCTCCTTTGCTGGAGACAGTTTGAAGTGGCAGCCCCCTGTCCTTAATTATTTACATTTGCCCTGGGGGAGTTGCCGTCCTCGGGGGCTGCAGGAGGCGCGGTTGCCCTCCTGTAATAATTTCATTTTTAGCCCCAGGGAGGTGGCAGTCCCTGGGTCTACGAAGGGGACCCTATCAGATTAATTTATTTTTTAGACCCAGGGAGGTGGCGGTCCCCAGTGCTGTTGAGATTGCCCAGGGCAACCTTTGCATATATTGTAATGAATACCCAT
Source organism: Lissotriton vulgaris (assembly GCF_964263255.1). Lineage (NCBI taxonomy): Eukaryota > Metazoa > Chordata > Amphibia > Caudata > Salamandridae > Lissotriton > Lissotriton vulgaris. The sequence continues at coordinate 73,773 of NW_028246132.1, read as the reverse complement.
GGGAGGTAGTGGTCCCTTGGGCTGTGGGCTCCATCCAGTAAGTAAATGTAAAGTACCATGGAGGTGGCAGCACCCGAGGCTGCAGCGAGTCCATGCTCCCCTTTCAATAAGAGGTAAAGCCCCAGGGAGGTGGTGGTTCCCAGAGCATGGGGGTGCTGCATGAGCACCTCCCACAGATTTGTATAATCATGCCCCCAGGATTTGCCCACCCAGGGGGCTTCTTTCCCATCACGTCTTTTTTTGTCCATTTTGCCTGGATTTGTGAATTGAGTGTGAATTTGCGACAAAATTGACTATACAAAATTATTTCAATGCCCCGCCTCTCAGGGACCTCAACAACATTTTTGGGAGGGGGTCATGGTATTCCTATCCTACCCCCTTTATTATTTATAAGGTTTTTTCTGGGACTAAGCTTCAAGCCGATATATATATATATATATATATATATATATATATATATATATATATATATATATATATATATTAATATATATTCACTGAAAAAACCATAGGTTTCACACCAGTTATAGTTAGCTGGAAATTTTACTGATATAAAACCATTGAAATTCCCACGTTATAGTTAGTTGGACTCACTATAACTTGCGCGTGCAATGCACTGCTGATGACATCACATATTACATCACTCATGACATGGTCAGTGACATCACTGATGACATCACTGATGACACCATCCTTGTAACACAGTGACAGACCTCCTTTCACTGTAAAGTAACCTTTGAAACACATATTCAAAAATAGAAACTAACATTAATAAAAAAGTGGATATACCCATACCAGTTACAACAACCAATTCAGTAATTTCACCATCTATATACAAATTCACACATTCACCAACAGTTTTATGTATTCACTCATACATATACTCACTCATCATATGTAGTGATACCCCTATTCATTCTGTTACACACTGACAGTCATCAAAAACTTACTCATACATATACTCACACATGCAAATAAACTAATAAACATCCATTTATTTGCATATACAACTATACACACATTAGCACATTACTTCTAAGGAAACTTACACATACTTACTCTCTTAAACAATCACTTATAGAAACACATACTTATTTAAACAGGAACTCTTTCAATCTCTCACTCTCACATATACTTACTTATATACATCAATTCTCATATATACAAGATTTAAACATATGTAGTTACTCATAAAGACACTAGTGAGAGAGGCATTCACTCTCTAACACACACATATACACACTCATCCACCCATACAATCCTACACAAATGCTGTCTTCAAAACACATACAAACAGTGAGTCACTCATTGATGCATCTATGTGCTAAGTAACAGCCCCACCAAACCATACAGACACTCATACTGATACTAAAAAAACATGTCATGAGTGATGTAATATGTGATGTCATCAGCAGTGCATTGCACGCGCAAGTTATAGTGAGTCCAAATAACTATAACGTGGGAATTTCAATGGTTTTATATCAGTAAAATTTCCAGCTAACTATAACTGGTGTGAAACCTATGGTTTTTTCAGTGAATTTAATAGGTTTTTAAAATGCTAATTCCTAACTATAACCGGTCTGAAACCTATGGTTTTTTCAGTGAATTTCATAGGTTTTTTAAATGCTAATTCCTAACTATAACTGGTGTGAAACCTATGGTTTTTTCAGTGAATTTCATAGTTTTTTTTAATGCTAATTCCTAACTATAAGTCTCACTTTATAAATAAGACTGTTAGCACTCTAGTTGTTCTTTAGAACACTCTGGTACATTCTGTCATTGGGCTACAGTTGGGATACATCTAGTTGAAATTTGGGCTACATTTACATTTTTTGGTCTCTGGTGGCCATCTTTGGGCTACATTGGGCTACATTGGACTACATTTGGGTTACATTTTGGCATTTTGGCATATATATATAGCCCAATGTAGCACAATATGTATTTTATCAAAGTTAATTTTCGTAAAAACCACTTTTCCCTACAATTTTTCCCATTTTTATTTTTTTTTATTTTTTGCTTTGGAGCGCTCCTGGTGCGCTTCCCGGGAAGCGCCCCGAAAAGCGTACTTTTATAAAGCGCCCCCGGGCGCGCTCCGAGGAGCGTCCCGTAAGCGCCAATATCGCGAACGAAAACATGATCATGACGTATCGCGTAGCCGCGTCCGCGTGATACGCACGGCGTAAGCGCACCCGGAAGTACTCGAGCGAATACGATCGCGCAACGTAAACATCCGACGCACTTACGCTACGCGACCCGAAGCGCCCCCCGGGCGCGCCCGGGGGCGCGTAGCGTAAGCGCGTCGGGTCATGTGACCTGAAAATAACACTTTTCATTGGTTCATAACAGTTTTAGTTTCATAATGATGAAGCCCCTGGTCTTGTGACCTGAAAATAACACTTCTCATTGGTTCAGGACAGTTTTTTTTCTAAATGATGAAAGACCCCACCTTTTTTCCTTATTCTGACTTTGTCCTTTGACTGAGGAAGACCTGTTTGTACATCTCTGTACCTTTTTGATATTAATAATGGCTTCAGTAGCAGCAGCAGCTGGTGCATCTGCCCCACCACCACCACCACAACCACCAAGAGGACCACCTCAAGATTATATTGGTGGTCAAGAACAGGAGGAGGAGGAAGAGGAAAAGGAGGAGGGGAGGAGAAGATGGCTGCCTGAAGAAAATACCCCATACAAACCCAAGCCACACATTGTATGGGAGTTTTTTTCAATCCCAGAGGGCAAGAAAAAAGTGAATGCGCCCAAGGTAACTTGCCTAATCTGCAATGAGGAACTTTCACGGGGCAACCCAAACAAAAAATATTCATTTGGTAACTATACCATGATTCGTCATATGACCAGAAAGCACCCAAACAACTACTCTCGTGCTGAGTTCAGGGAACTGGCCAGTAACCTCCCCCAGTCATCAAGGACCACCTCCCAAACAAACCAACCCACTTCATCGGGACCAGAAACATCCGAGATGATGCCTTGCATTCAGCCAAGATTTGCTGATTTTAAAATCACTTGTTCTGCATGTGGCAAGCTTATCGCCTATGGTGAAAAAAGCGTTAAGCTCATCGTCCTTGCAGGTGATAATCACAAGTGCCCCAAAAAGAAGTAATTTTTGGGTTTTTTTATTTTTTTGCTCCAGTTGAGCCAGTTTCAATTCCCTTTTTTTGTTTCTCCCCCTAAAAAAATACAAAAAAAATATAAAACTGTTTTGAAAAGCCAAAAAAAGTTCAAAAAGTTCAAAAAACACAAAAAAAATATAAAACAACAAAAAGAAGAAAAAAAAAAGTTCTTTTTAGAACTACCTCCAATTTCTAAATAAAAACTTCATTTTTTAAAAACTCTGTCATCTTTTTCCCTCATTTTACGCACCCCGGTGCGCTACCTGGTGCGCGTACCGGGCGCTTCCCCCGCGCAAAACGAAAAAAAAAAAAATATTTTAAATGCCCCGCGGGGCCCTTTTATAGCCCCCTCATCAAACCTAGGGGGTCAAGGGGGGGTCTACCCTGCCCCCTTACGGTCATTTCCCTCTTTGTTTTGCCCACCTCTCGTGTCTCGATCCTACCGAGACACAAGATGGCGGCCGCTCCGGACTGTTTAGAATGTTTACAGACAACTGAGAGCCAATCAGCTTTCTGCGCGCAAGTCGCGTGGCGCGCCTGGAGCGCACTCCGGTGCGCGCACTGGAGAGCGCCTATAGATATATATATTTTTTCGAACCTAAATTACTCAAAATCCACTGCAGCACATATCTTGAGACATAGCAAAGGCACATCGGGCTACCAGTCCCTACAATTTTGCCAAGTTTGGTGGAAATCCATTCAGCCGTTCGGGCTAAAAGTGAAATCGACCGCCCTATGGAAATTAACATGGGGAAAACGCGTTTTGGGACCCCCCTTTTATCTCGGCCCCCGCTTGACGTATCCCCCCCAAACTTTCAAGGAAGAACCGGACCTCGACGAGGCCATTTTCAGGAAATTTTCAGGCAGATTCGTCAACCGGTGCCAAAGTTATTCCAAATAGAATTTTGAGATTTAACATTGAAAAAAATCCTAACTATAACTACCTACTGGCGACCGCCAGTAGGTAATATATATATATATATATATATATATATATATATATATTCACTGAAAAAACCATAGGTTTCACACCAGTTATAGTTAGGAATTAGCATTTAAAAAACCTATTAAATTCACTGAAAAAACCATAGGTTTCACAACAGTTATAGTTAGCTGGAAATTTTACTGATATAAAACCATTGAAATTCCCACGTTATAGTTAGTCGGACTCACTATAACTTGCGCGTGCAATGCACTGCTGATGACATCACATATTACATCACTCATGACATGGTCAGTGACATCACTCATGACATCACTGATGACATCACTCATGACATCACTCATGACATCGTCCAGTGAATGTGTGTCTTTCTGAAAAATAAATATATTTTATATATGTATATGTTAAGGTCGATGGAAGAATAAATGTTTAAATAAGTGTCTAAATGGATGTTTTTAAAAAAAAAATTGATTGGTTAACTGGCTTATTAAGTGTATCTTAGTGAATACATATATTAGCGAGTAATGTTTAAATATTTAAATATATGTATCAGTGTTTTACTTTGTGTATAAGTGGCTGCATGGGTTGGTGAGTAGCTACATGTGTGTGTATATGAGTTATTAGATGTTTTTTAGTATCAGTATGAGTGTCTGTATGGTTTGGTGGGGCTGTTACTTAGCACATAGATGCATCAATGACTGACTCACTGTTTGTATGTGTTTTGAAGACAGCATTTGTGTAGGATTGTATGGGTGGATGAGTGTGTATATGTGTGTGTTAGAGAGTGAATGCCTCTCTCACTAGTGTCTTTATAAGTAACTACATATGTTTTAATCTTGTATATATGAGAATTGATGTATATAAGTAAGTATATGTGAGAGTGAGAGATTGAAAGAGTTCCTGTTTAAATAAGTATGTGTTTCTATAAGTGATTGTTTAAGAGAGTAAGTATGTGTAAGTTTCCTTAGAAGTAATGTGCTAATGTGTGTATAGTTGTATATGCAAATAAATGGATGTTTATTAGTTTATTTGCATGTGTGAGTATATGTGTGAGCAACTTTTTGATGACTGTAGGTGTGTAACAGGATGAATAGGGGTAACACTACATATGATTGAGTGAGTATATGTATGAGTGAATACATAAAACTGTTGGTGAATGTGTGAATTTGTATATAGATGGTGAAATTACTGAATTGGTTGTTGTAACTGGTATGGGTATATCCACTTTTTTGTTAATGTTAGTTTCTATTTTTGAATATGTGTTTCAAAGGTTACTTTACAGTGAAAGGAGGTCTGTCACTGTGTCACAAGGATGGTGTCATCAGTGATGTCATGAGTGATGTCACTGACCATGTCATGAGTGATGTAATATGTGATGTCATCAGCAGTGCATTGCACGCGCAAGTTATAGTGAGTCCGACTAACTATAACGTGGGAATTTCAATGGTTTTATATCAGTAAAATTTCCAGCTAACTATAACTGGTGTGAAACCTATGGTTTTTTCAGTGAATTTCATAGGTTTTTTAAATGCTAATTCCTAACTATAACTGGTGTGAAACCTATGGTTTTTTCAGTGAATTTCATAGGTTTTTTAAATGCTAATTCCTAACTATAACTGGTGTGAAACCTATGGTTTTTTCAGTGAATTTCATAGGTTTTTTTAATGCTAATTCCTAACTTTTTATTCATACTCATACCTATGTGTTTTTTAGTGAATTGCTAAAGTATGTTTTTGTAAAAATGAACACTATAATGTATATTGAGATAATATTTTTAATTTTAAATATTTTTTTTTTTATATTTCGCTTTCGGTGCGCGCACCGGTGCGTGTACCGTCAGCGCACTAACAAAAAAAAAGAAAAAAAAAATGAAGGAGGGACTGTGTAATAGATAGTAAGACAGATAAAAAGTGTAAAAGGAAGTAACTGAGAAAAGAAAAATGAATAAGGGAGCAAAAGAAAGAAGAAATAGGAAGAAGACTAAAGCAGAGGTTAAGGGAGATTGTAAATGGATGTTGAAAGTAAAAAGAAGGACAGTTAAGTATGGGAATGTCAGGTAGTGACGGAATCAGAGGAAAAGAATAGCAGTGATTGAGGGAAAGTAAATATCAGTGAATATAAGTAAAGAGGGGTGAAAGAGGGTACATGTAAGTGAATAAGGGTAACACATGGGGAGTAATAGAGACAAAGAAGAGAGAGAGTAAAAGAAGGACTGTCACAAAGGGACTAAGTGAACCAGTAAAAAAGGTAAGTGAAGGAGTGTGCATAGGCAGAAGTACTGAAAGAAATTGAATGTGGTCGGAAGTAAACATGGAACAAAAGAATAAGTGAGGGAAGCAAAGTAAGGAAATAGGTGTGCGGTAGGGTGACAGAAAAATAGTGAAAATAAAACAAAAGGTGATAACAAAAAACATTTTACAAACACACTTACCATATAATCTATTCAAATTTGTATCTGTGAAAGATAAAGGAAAAAACATGTTATAATTACATAAAAATGTATAATAAAATAGAAGAAACAGTTCATGAGGTTTAAAAATCTACAAAAGTTTACTTAGAAATGAAGCAATAGTGAAGGATACAAAAACAGAAAGAAAGTAATGTAGAAAGAAAAAAAAAGGAAAAAGAAATAGTTGGAGAACAAATTCCTAAAGGTAAAAAAGATAGTAAAAGAATGTAAAATATCAAAACAAAATGAGTAAAGATAAGAAACTAAAAGAAAAATGATTGAAAAGGAGAGAAGTCAGATTGATAAACTATAAATAAAATAGAGGAATAGAAGATGATTGAGAGTGAGTGAAGTGAAGTCACAGAGTGAAGGGATGAAAGAAATGAAGTTATTATAGAACGATGGATAAAACAGGAGTGAGAGAGTAAGTACACAGAAAGACAAAAGGAAGAACTAACTGAACTACAGTACAATGAGTGTGAAAGAAAAAAAAATGGAGAAAGAGAAAGAGTGTTAGGAAACTAAAGCAGAGGTACTAAGAGAATATGAAAAAGATAAAAAGTGGTGGAAGGAACAGAGGAAATGCAGATAGTTCCTATCAAATTAAGAAGTTGTGAATGAAGTGCAGTAAAGAAACAGCGATGAAAAAAGAGTGTAAATTAGTAAAGAGAGGTAAATAAGGGTGAAAAAGAAAATGAGTGTATAACAATGTGAACACAATATAAATTACACAATGCAAACTACACAATAACTTCTACAATATGTTACATTATTTATTTTTGCTGTTCTCAGAATATATTGAATTCCACTTAAATTAGTGAGTTCAAAGTCTTCATCATATAACAGCGGGAAAAAAAAACACAATCTAAAAGATTGTGTTTAAAAAAACCCATTCAAACATACATCTCATATATGTACACTAATCTTTGATTCACTTACTTTTCCATGAGGCCAAATAGAAGATAGTGAAGGTCCTTTTGGTGGAAAAAAAGTCTGCTGTTCCTTATAAGTTCCATTTCATCGACTTCCTATGAAAAAAGATCTAAAAACATCATACCTTACACAATCCTCACGGCCAATTTGTGTCAGATATATCAGTATTTTTTACTTTGAGATCCACTTAAAGTATCTACATGAGATAAATAATTTAAAATATTAGATTAACTAACTAACTAACTAACTTTTATTAACTATTCCCGTCTTCAAAGGCCAATTCCCTTTACTAAAACTTTGGTTTTAAAAACACTAGATAAGAATTTGTAGAGTCATAAGGCAAACGTTGTTTATAAGTTAAATGAGAATCATTGCAGTAACTCCATCCATTTTCAGATTTTAAGTAGCATGTATAATGTCCTGAGGTGGTCGAAGATCCATCATGATAAATAATAGCTTCAGTTGTAAAGGTCCTTCCAGAAATTGATAACTGAGAAGCCACAAAATTTTTGATAGAAGTTGTCAATTTAGTTCCATCAGGTCTACATCGTTGGAAAACTAAAATAATATACTGCCCATACCTTTGTATAAATAATGTGGACAGCATTGTACAGTTACATTGGGTACACACCATATTATGATCTGCTGCTTTAACTAGATTTTTAAAAGACACTGATTTACAGTCTGGTAAAGTCAAATATATAAATCTTTCAGTGTCTATTCTAGTAGTACTTGATAAACTACAATTGGGGCAGTCATGCTGCCATTGATAAGAAAGACTGAAAAGATTATCTACATCTACACCTTCATCTTCCAAAACACCAAACATATACATTAAAAATTCCTGACAATCCTGCTGAATGTTCTGTGAAAATTTATCTTGACCAGAACACAAATCTAAAATATTTCGAATTTCTGTTACACTTTCTATTTGTGCTGTAACACTGCTACATTTCTGAAACACAGAATTCAATAAACCACACAATCTTTGATCCCGATTTTCAACAATCTGTTCTTGTAAACTTTTAAGAAAAAAAACAACATTAACCACTACATTAGCATAGCAGTTGACACCAGAACTATTTTCAAACTGAAATCCAACAACATTTTCTCCACAATTCTTTTTCTTCCTGTTTTCAATTACAGTTTTCTCTACTTTTTGTCTTTTTGCAACTACCTCACTACAATTATCCTCATTTCTTCTTTTTCGGCCTACCACACGTTTTTCAAACAGAGGATATTGAGGCAAATGTGGAGCATACTCTCTTCTTAACCTATTGTATTCTTTAACACAATCTAGATCGGCAGAAATCTTTGTCTCATCACACGCAATCAAGTACAATCCTGATAAAGTTCTGACTCGAGATAATGCCACATATGCCATACCCTCTTTAAACACAGATCTTCCAATGTTCACCAATGCACTATCTACACTTAAACCTTGAGATTTATGAATTGTCACCGCATACGCCAAACAAACAGGAAACTGTTTTCGGCGAACATATAAGTCTTTTACAAGTAAAAATCTAGCAGAACAACGACTTATTTGTTGTACTTGTTCAATGCCATCAAATTTTATTTTTAAAAATTCAATTCCATCTCTATTTCTGTAATTCACAAAATCAACAACATAACCCATTGCTCCATTTACCAGACCGCTTTCAACATTTAAATTCCTTCTCAAAATGATACGACAATTTAAACACACATTCAGAGTCTTTTCAAAACCAGCTGTTTTTGAAATACTTTTCTCCAATGAATGCAATTTAGTTTTCAAATTTTCTGACAAAACAATTGTTGCACCCATATGCTCTATTTTATCTATTGCTTCCAGTTTCACAATCTCTTCATTTTCTAAGTCTAACATTTTTTGGTTGAAGATGGAACATTCTTGCAGAGTTGGCATCAAACATATCCCAGATTTCTTCTCAGTCATTTTTTTAAAAATATTCTCTGGAAGAATGTTTTCATTTGGATACAAATTTGAAATTAATCGACTATGCAAAGCTTTTTTCCCTTTCTCAGTCATTTTTCCAATTCTTACATCTTGTAGAATATTTTTATAATCTTCATCCTTGGCCTGTCGCATATTTTGAAGCAGTTCAGCATATTTAAAATTTAGCCATATATTAACATTTCCAATGCTTCCAAGGGACTTCCTGGTATCTTCATGCGTGAGCATTTTAAACACTGGTTGTCCTTTTACTGGAGTCAACTGCAATAGATCTCCAAAAACAATAATGTGTTTTCCTCCAAATAACACATCATAGTCTGTTTTAAGAATTTCTTGCATTCTCAAATGCACAAAAGCAAGCATTAGATTTGAGACCATGCTTACTTCATCTATGATAAGAAGTTTCATTTTCTTCAAGACTCTTGAAACTTCAGAACACGCATCTCCAGATAGCTTGTTGTAATGCAATTTATTATCATGTTCAACTGGCAGCATCAATAAACGATGTAGAGTAATCCCTTTAATGTTATGTGCTGCCAGACCAGTTGGAGCAGTTACAACACAAGACAGTGGTGAATCAGTCCTTTTCTGCAGATAACTTGCAACGGCTTTAATTAGAAAACTTTTTCCTGTCCCCGCTTCTCCACTTACATACAGTCGGACAGGGTCAAATAATATACATGAGCACTCTTTTTTCTCATGTCTGAATCCATGTTCAATCTGCTCTGTGACTTCATCATATATCTTTTTCTGCTCAATGTTTAGTTGCGTTACCAAATCTTCTAAGTTAACTCCATCCTCTTGAGCTTGTTCCATAGCTCTTTCCACCTCATCCATGGCAGTGGCAGCTTCATTTTGGATAATTGGTCCTCCTAGTGGATCCTGGCTCAATGAAGTAGAACTCTGACTATCTTGAGAACTGTTTCTAGCTATCTCTTCAGCAATTGTGGTTTCTTGCTCCATTTCTTCATTCAACATTTGCAGATAATTTAGAAAAATAGGACATTCTATGGTATCCTTAGTTGCATTAAAAGAGTCTTCATAACAGAGAAAATCTCCAAGTAGTTCCTCTTCTGTACGCCATGGCTTAAAGAGTTGCAAAAGAGCTAAATAGTAAAATTCTCTTTTGTCTGGAACTTCACAACTCAATTTTCGATGATTAATCAAATGGCCTTTTTTCTGCTTCACTAGACATCCTTCATAGCCAATGAGTGCATATTTTCCATTATTGATATCTTCTGTGATGTTCCTCTTATAACTGTAGTTTTGAAGAACTTCATACAAACATGTGTTCTCAAGGTGAGTACTTCTATTTGGATAGTATGTATCCAACATATTTGTCTTCAAAATATCTGTACTGTTTGGTTCTTTTTCCGCCAAATATTCAATTTCTTGTACAGATTTCAAAACTCGGTTTCGTGTTGCAGCAAGACCAAGACTCACCCAAATGATTGTTCTTGATTTGGCATAGAGACTTGCTGATGATAACCGATCAGAACATTCATATGCTCCAATTTCTCGATGCGACAACATCTTCAGACTGAAACTGTATAATTTCTTGCTTAGACTCTTTTCATGTGAAATGTCCTCCCACATTTCCTTCAGTTCTGTCTTTTCTTTTTTGGTGATGTAAGATGTCACATATCGAGCCACAGCAATAGAGTTGTCAGCAACGAACTGAATATCCATGTTAGCATTCCACATGGACAAAATCACTGGGTTGTAGTCGTTGATGTACTTAGATTCTTCATTTCTTTTCAAATTATATGTGTTTTTGGGAGATTTTCTCGTCACAGTATGTCGTAGAGATGACATCAAATTATTTACTCTTCCCTTAGAAATCACTGGTCGAGGAAATGCAAAACGACATTTCGTGTAGTACTTTTCCTTGTTTTTAAATTTTCGACGACAATACTTTCCACAACGATGAGATTGAAAACGTAAAACTTGTTGCCTTAAATTGTTTTCTTCAGTAGATTTTGGAACAGCACATGTTGAATACTCTTCAATGAAACTCATCACTGTTTCATCTGAATCTGATCCAAATTTGGGTGCATCTTTAATCCACAACAACATATGTATATGAGGAGCACCTCTCGCTTGATATTCCTTCCTCCAAAAGAAATCCAAAACCTCTCCAAGGGGAGGGTTTTTTTTGTTGGTAATAAAAGACATCATAGCTTCAAATCTATGATTAAAATATCTGCAAACATTCACTGGATCTAAAGAACACAGTTCTCCTGGTGTTTTCAATTCTATATTTGGTATGTTTTCATTTGCCTCTCGTAGAAATTGAAGTAAATCGTCCCATGCATACTCAGCACAGCTAAGAGTGAGGAACCATGTAGGAGTTCCTAAGTTTCTTAGCATACATTTCAATTCTCCATGACGACGAAACCATTACTCGTTGGTTCCACGTTGACATGCCATGAGATTGATTAGCTGAGATTCCAAAATACTGTCTTGCAGATTAACTTTCTCCATAAAGTCCCTTGCACAAACATTTTGCAAATGAGGTCCACTTTTTAATATATGATTAACTGCATAAGAAAGCCCAGACAAATCACTTTCAAACAGTAGATGAAATAAATATGGAATGCATTGACGAAACCTTGGATCTTCTGCATATAATCTTAGAGTCCGGTATTCAGCTGCAGGAATTTGAACTGGTCGATCATCATATCGTCCACCACAACCTGTTGGAAATAATTGTGGAAAACAACGAGCTTCCAAACTTTCTTCCCATACACTAATGGGACTTCCTTTTGCTGCCTTCATTTGAAACAAGTCAATTGCATTTCCCATTACTTCTTTGGAATGCAAAGGATGAACAGTATAATGTTCATATATTTCTTCAGTTCTAGACACATCAACTTTTTCAATTTGACCAACTGAAGAATCACTATCTTCTTCTGTAGCTGTTTCCTCTACTCCAACACTTACATTTTTGTAGTACTCATTGTTTTTAACTAAATACAACGTTGCCTTCTTGACTTTTTTAACATCCACTAAATCTTGCCAAATTTTCTTACTCTTTGTTGGAACCCCATTAACTAGAATAACTAAAGGATCTTCTTCTACTCTTTCTACACCAATTGTATTAATATTTTTCTTTACATCTAGAGGCAAATAAACAACTCTTCCCTTTAATCCTCTCAGTAAATCTGATGGAGGCAATTTCCCTGTCTTAGGCTCCATGCGTACAATAGCCTGAAAAGGATGGACACATTGAATCAAAATAGATTCATAAGTATTTAGATCCATCAATTCAGAAGGAATATCTATCAACTGAAGATTATTATAAACTGCTCTTGCAGGCATTCTATTTTCATTTAATTTTTTCAAACAATAAGTGCAAATACGCTGATCCAAACTCAAATCAAAAGAATTCTCCACCAACAAATAACTTACAAAATCCTCCCATTCACTATTATTTTCCAATTCACTTTTTGCATATAAATCAACTAACCTAGTCTGAATTTTATAATGAGTCCGTCGACAACACACACAAGTTAAATTAGGCCTCTCACTTGATTTCACCTTAAACTTGATAATTTCCTCATCAAACTTTTCAATACTTGAAATTTGTCCATTATCTTCTGCATTACCATCCATTACTATATCTATTTCTACACTGTCCTCTTTGTTCCCAAAATAACAAAACTCAATTTCTTCACAAATAGTCTTCACATCCACTTCAGATCCATGCAAAAGAGCACTATTTAACTGTTTAAGCTTAAGTGCAGGACTTTTTGCATAATACAACTTCCTCACTAATTTCCTTACGTTATTATGATGCACTGCTAACATCCTAAAATGATGAAAAACACTCCGACAAACTTTTCTAGAAAGACATGCTAGTGAATGCCCTTGCAAACCTGTGCTTTCTCTCACTCTGCAAGGATCTAACTCTTGCAGGATCTTCATTTTTTGTTTGAGACTTTTTTTACTATATGTACGTAAGAAATTTCGAAGCAAATCAATTGATTCCTGTCGCACACTACAAATACTACTGCATTTCCATGTGTACACTGGACCCTTAGTACGTCTCCCTAAAACTTCATCAGCTAACACCTCTTCTGCATCTCTAGATACAAGTTTCTCTTTTTCCATCACACAACTATCTTTCACCTCATATGCACGACCACTGGTGTCAACTGCATGCACCAAATCATTTTCCTGAAAGTAACTCTCCTCATTAAAAAAAGGCTCAGAACTTGAACTATGCATCCATTCACCAGAAAATACTTCACAAAAATTACTCCGATTAATAATTCTTTTCCATCTACTGTTCGATTTGAAAACATCCATTGCCTTATTAAGTATCCTAATTCTATTAATTATTAAAATAAATAATTTTTTCTTAACTTCAAAAGCCTGATCAACAATCTTTTCTACACTTTTCTTTTTCTTGTAAAAAGCAGCTTTTAGTTTACTTTTCTTATCATTTTTTAGCAAATTTAAAACTACCCTATTGCGAAACATTCGCCTACGAATGTCCCTAAAAACATTTACCCTTCTATTGCTAACCATTCTCTTCTCTCCTGGTCCAATGGAAACATTTTTTGTGGGCTTCTCTTTCCTTTTTAGATTTGTTGACTTTTTCTGTATATTCACATTAGCAATTTCATTTTTTTTCCTACGACATATGTTGCGAAGAAAAGACTTAATTGGCTTACCAGAAGTTTTTCTGGTGTTTTTTGAAGTAGTTGTTGAAGAGGATTCCATAAACTCTGTTGTTGATGTTCTCCTTTTCCGTATGGTATTTTTGATATTTCTTTGCCTTGAAGGCATTTTTGCTTCCTTTTCAGAAGTTGATTTGAATCTGTTGTTCTGTTAAAAAAACACATGAAAGACCACTATTAGCAAACAACAAAGTAATGTTAAAAAGCAAACAATATAAACAATAAATTGCAACATATTTAAGTTTATACAATAGCAACTCATGGCTTTATTTTTAAAGGCCTTGCGCCACCAGTGCATCACTTATTACCCATGTTTAAAGTCAAGCATCAGCTGCACATGGCATTCATAAATAAGGGCCAAATACATATACCAATCAATTGCACCCCAAAATCGATTTTTCAATAACATGTAAGAAACACGGCGCAGAACCTAAGTACAACCACTCAATATCATCAAACAAAGTCAGGGCCTTATTTATGAAAGCCTTGCGCCACCAGTGCGTCACGTATTACTCATGTTTAAAGTCATGCATCAGCTGCACATGACAATCATAAATAAGGGCCAAATACATATACCAATCAATTGCACCCAAAAATCGATTTTTGAATAACATGTAAGAAACACTGCGCAGAACCTATGTACAACCAATCAATATCATCAAACAAAGTCAGGGCCTTATTTATGAAAGCCTTGCGCCACCAGTGCGTCACTTATTACCCATGTTTAAAGTCATGCATCAGTTGCACATGGCAATCATAAATAAGGGCCAAATACATATACCAATCAATTGCACCCCAAAATCGATTTTTCAATAACATGTAAGAAACACGGCGCAGAACCTAAGTACAACCACTCAATATCATCAAACAAAGTCAGGGCCTTATTTATGAAAGCCTTGCGCCACCAGTGCGTCACGTATTACCCATGTTTAAAGTCATGCATCAGCTGCACATGGCAATCATAAATAAGGGCCAAATACATATACCAATCAATTGCACCCAAAAATCGATTTTTGAATAACATGTAAGAAACACTGCGCAGAACCTATGTACAACCAATCAATATCATCAAACAAAGTCAGGGCCTTATTTATGAAAGCCTTGCGCCACCAGTGCGTCACTTATTACCCATGTTTAAAGTCATGCATCAGCTGCACATGGCAATCATAAATAAGGGCCAAATACATATACCAATCAATTGCACCCAAAAATCGATTTTTCAATAACATGTAAGAAACACGGCGCAGAACCTAAGTACAACCACTAAATATCATCAAACAAAGTCAGGGCCTTATTTATGAAAGCCTTGCGCCACCAGTGCGTCACTTATTACCCATGTTTAAAGTCATGCATCAGTTGCACATGGCAATCATAAATAAGGGCAAAATACATATACCAATCAATTGCACCAAAAAATCGATTTTTCAATAACATGTAAGGAACACTGCACAGAACCTATGTACAACCAATCAATATCATCAAACAAAGTCAGGGCCTCATTTATAAAGGCCTGGCGCCACCAGTGCGTCACTTATTACCCATGTTTAAAGTCATGCATCAGCTGCACATGGCAATCATAAATAAGGGCAAAATACATATACCAATCAATTGCACCCAAAAATCGATTTTTCAATAACATGTAAGGAACACTGCGCAGAACCTATGTACAACCAATCAATATCATCAAACAAAGTCAGGGCCTTATTTATGAAAGCCTTCCGCCACCAGTGCGTCACTTATTACCCATGTTTAAAGTCATGCATCAGCTGCACATGGCAATCATAAATAAGGGCCAAATACATATACCAATCAATTGCACCCAAAAATCGATTTTTGAATAACATGTAAGGAACACTGCACAGAACCTAAGTACAACCACTCAATATCATCAAACAAAGTCAGGGCCTTATTTATGAAAGCCTTGCGCCACCAGTGCGTCACTTATTACCCATGTTTAAAGTCATGCATCAGCTGCACATGGCAATCATAAATAAGGGCCAAATACATATACCAATCAATTGCACCCAAAAATCGATTTTTCAATAACATGTAAGGAACACTGCACAGAACCTATGTAAAACCAATCAATATCATCAAACAAAGTCAGGGCCTTATTTATGAAAGCCTTGCGCCACCAGTGCGTCACGTATTACCCATGTTTAAAGTCATGCATCAGCTGCACATGGCAATCATAAATAAGGGCCAAATACATATACCAATCAATTGCACCCAAAAATCGATTTTTCAATAACATGTAAGGAACACTGCACAGAACCTATGTACAACCAATCAATATCATCAAACAAAGTCAGGGCCTTATTTATGAAAGCCTTGCGCCACCAGTGCGTCACTTATTACCCATGTTTAAAGTCATGCATCAGCTGCACATGGCAATCATAAATAAGGGCCAAATACATATACCAATCAATTGCACCCAAAAATCGATTTTTCAATAACATGTAAGGAACACTGCACAGAACCTATGTACAACCAATCAATATCATCAAACAAAGCCAGGGCCTTATTTATGAAAGCCTTGCGCCACCAGTGCGTCACGTATTACCCATGTTTAAAGTCATGCATCAGCTGCACATGGCAATCATAAATAAGGGCCAAATAAAAATACCATTCATTTGCACCCAAAATCGATTTTTCAATAACATGTAAGAAACACTGCGCAGAACCTAAGTACAACCACTCAATATCATCAAACAAAGTCAGGGCCTTATTTATGAAAGCCTTGCGCCACCAGTGCGTCACTTATTACCCATGTTTAAAGTCATGCATCAGCTGCACATGGCAATCATAAATAAGGGCCAAATACATATACCAATCAATTGCACCCAAAAATCGATTTTTGAATAACATGTAAGAAACACTGTGCAGAACCTATGTACAACCAATCAATATCATCAAACAAAGTCAGGGCCTTATTTATGAAAGCCTTGCGCCACCAGTGCGTCACTTATTACCCATGTTTAAAGTCATGCATCAGCTGCACATGGCATTCATAAATAAGGGCCAAATACATATACCAATCAATTGCACCCAAAAATCGATTTTTGAATAACATGTAAGGAACACTGCACAGAACCTAAGTACAACCACTCAATATCATCAAACAAAGTCAGGGCCTCATTTATAAAGGCCTGGCGCCACCAGTGCATCACTTATTACCCATGTTTAAAGTGATGCATCAACTGCACATGGCAATCATAAAAAAGGCCAAATAAAAATACCATTCATTTGCACCCAAAATCGATTTTTAAATAACATGTAAAAAACACTGCGCAGGACTTATATACTAACATACAATTTCACTTCTAAAACAAAACTATCTGCTTCCAAATATTCTCCATAGAGCAAATAAATCTCTATCTAAATTAAATGAATCATTACTTACCTTTACAAATGCTTTTGGAGATTGAAAACAGTGTCAGACACACACACCAATTTTTCTTTAGCAGAGGAAAAGGTGTGCTCTCAATACACTGAAACCAAGACTGGCATAGAAAATCTCTATCTTTGTACACATATGCCTTAATTCAACCAATGAAAACTCTTCCCTCACTATTTTCAAACCAACACCCATCCCCCTCTCAAACCTTTCTATCTGTTACCATAGCAACTCCCTCCTAACTGAACTGTAAGGTTCAAAAGTTTATCTTACAATGTTGCAAATTAACTCAGCAAGGATGTTTGACCTGTCAATACAGCAGCCTATACAGGGTATTTTTGCTTTTGGTGACTTTTTTTAAACCATTCAAATTGCTTCTTTCACACAACATAACCATACACCCTAACTTTCAGTTTTCAACTATCTGAATCCACCAATCATTGCTTGTGATTCAAGAGCACAGAAACTCCACAATTATTTTTTTGTGAACTCCTACTGTTCCAACTGCCATTTCATTCCCACACTTCATCTGACTGGACCAGAACCTTCTCACATCATGTACTCTGTTTGGATTATTGGACATAGCTTCATCCACTGGGCTCAAAGGTATGCAGCTAGCAGAAATTTTCATAACCTTGATTTATCAAATGTGGAAATCAAGTGGATTGGCCACAGAGGATTAAAATGTCACCAATTGATACCATTGGTGAAAACCTTTTTGCATCTGCCAGAACCTGACCTTATAATTGTGCACTGTGGTGGAAACGATCTAGGCACATTAACTGGGGTAGGTCTGGAAATGCTATTAAAGGACACCTTTCATCAATTGATGATACTTTTTCCCCACACTGCCTTGGTATATTCCAATATATGCCAAAGACAGAAATGGAACTGGTCCAACCAATTTGGTCCACAATTTGAGAAAGCACGGAAACATGTAAATAAATCTGTTTCTGCTTACATGAGAGACTATGGAATGGGTTCATTATACAATAATAACTTGCGTTACAACATGCAAGACATCTACAGAGGAGATGGAGTGCACTTCTCAGATGAGGGGAATAGAATATTCCTCCTGAATTTAAGAATGTGTATTGGAACCTACTTGTAGGTACCTAAATCAACCACAGAACCCAAAAGCTCTTTTCAGAGCTACCCTAACTCTGATCATTCAAAGCGTTTATTTTTTTCTAACTTTTTTCACTATTTTTCACCAAAGTACGCTTTCGGGAACGCTTAACGGTGCGCGCACCGGGCGCTACCCCCGCGAAAAATTAAAGAATTTTTTTTTTTTTTTCACGTTTATGAGCCTCCTAAGCCCCCCTCAGAAAACCTAGAGGGTCAAGAAGTCTCTACAGTGCCCCCTTCTATCCATTCCGAACATTGTTTACCCTCCATCTTGTGTCTCGATTGTACCGAAACACAAAATGGAGGACTCCCGTAACGCTGCCGGTGCGCGTAAAGGAGCGCGCACCAGTAAGCGCTCGATAAAAAAAGGTGGGAAAGCAATTTACAAAAAAAACACTGGAGACACTTTCATCAAATATAGAATAGGCCCTACTACATAGCAGTCCCTACCATTTACCCAAATTTGATGGAATTCCATTGAGAAAATTAGGCTACAGGCCTGTCTAAATATCCTGAGGTAAATTACATGACAAAAACACACTTGTAATGTTAGAATTTACAACCAATTAAAAAGTATCTCTCATTTTCTACAATTATTTCCTGACGTTTGATTGGTTAAGTACAAGAATATATATAAAAGAAGAGAGGGAAACACAGCCATTTTGACTACTGCTTCCTGAAGTACACTTGAAAACAAATTTCACTGACAACTTCAACTAATTTCTCTAAGGTAACTTCTAATTATGGAAGTATATTGTACACTTTAAGTTTATTTCTTTAAAAATATTCTGTTAGTGATATGCTATCCCTCTTTAATAGTTAGAGATAGAGATAGACTTCTCTGTAATAGTTATGGATTGAGTTAGGCTTCTCTGGTATACTAGCTCTACTAATATAGTTAATTTATATGCAATTTTCAGAAAGAAAATGGAAGGAGAAAAAAAGGCAAATGATACTTCTATCAAAGTAAAGGTGGAAAAACCAGAAGATGAAAAAAAAGAAGTTGATTTCATGGATGACTCTTTGGATGAACAGTTTATAGAATGTTTGGAAGAAATTGAATCATGTACATATAATTATGAGGAAATTCCGGACAATATTATGTTAGAAATTTTATTAAATTATGAAAAAGAATCAGAGGAATAAATTTATCTTTAATAATTTCAATTGTTTCAGACAATATTCTTTTTTATATGTAATTCATGAAGTATTACCAAAAATGTTTAAAATATAAAGTGAGACTTATAGTATACTGTTCAACTATTTTTCTGTTACATAGTAAGTTTACTCATAGTTACTACCTTTCTCCCACTATATTATCTCATATGAATATTTTACACCTCATTTTCATAAGTGAACAGGATAGACTACTCATGATCCCCTAGAAATTCTCAGGGAGTGCTTAAAAGATCTGTTTCTCCTTTCCAGACAGACTATATTATGAATTCCATATACCACAAAAAATACAATAACAACATGCAAGATGTCTACAAAGAAGATGGTGAACATTAAATTTAAGTCTCTTCATTAGTACCTACATGTAGGTACTTACATAAAATAAAATTTTTTTAAAAAAACAATTAATAAACATACAATTTTTTAAAGTGATTATTTTTCCATAGTACCCTCCTTGGAGCGCTTCCCGGTGCGCGCACCGGGCGCTCCCCCCGCGAAAAACGCAAAAAAAAAAATTTTTTAAGAGGCCCCGCGGGGCCCTTTAATGGCCCCCATATCAAACCTAGGGGGTCAGGGGGGGTCTACCCTGCCCCCTTATGGTCAATTCCACCCTTTGTTTTTGCCACCTCTTATGACTAGATTTTACCGATAGACAAGATGGCGGCCGCTCCGGACTGCTTAGAATGTTTACAGACAACTGAGAGCCAATCAGCTTTCTGCGCGCAAGTCGCGTGTCGCGCCTGGAGCGCTCACTGGTGCGCGTACCGGAGCGCGGCTACAGATATATATATTTTTTTGGACGTTAATTTCTCAAAATCCACTGAAGCACATATCTTGAGACATAGCAAAGGCACATCGGGCTACCAGTCCCTACAATTTTGCCAAGTTTGGTGGAAATCCATTCAGCCGTTCGGGCTAAAAGTGAAATCGACCGCCCTATGGAAATTAACATGGGGAAAACGCGTTTTGGGACCCCCCTTTTATCTCGCCCCCCGCTTGACGTATCCCCCCCAAACTTTCAGGGAAGGACCGGAACCCCGCGAGGCCATTTTCAGGAAATTTTCAGGCAGATTCGTCAACCGGCGCCAAAGTTATTCCAAATAGAATTTTCAGATTTAACATTGAAAAAAATCCTAACTATAACTACCTACTGGCGACCGCCAGTAGGTAATATATATATATATATATATATATATATATATATATATATATATAAGCAAAACTCGTCCCAAAAGCTCCAACACTGCCAGATAGCATGCAGTCTCGAAAAGACGAAGAGAGGAACCCAAGAGTGGTGCCAAACAAAGTGCGTATTTATTTAAGCTCAATTTTGCTCAGCATGCCCACCATTACGCGTTTCAACAGTATCCACTGTCTTGATCACATGATGTGATCGCAAAGCCACAAGGGAATTTATTTACAGCATCAGTGACACAAAAGGTGGACTAAAGTTAACCACCAACTCAAACACATAATGTTTTCAAGGGTTCAAAGAAACAGACAGGGGACTATACAAATAAGGGGGAATTGGTTCCTTTCTGTGGTTCCTAAATCAAAGCACGGGATACTTAATAAGATTAGACACCAAAAACTTTTCTGACCTCAATGATATATATCCTAACATGTCCCAAAATTATTTCAAAAACATATTATTCTTAAAAATCATATTTATTAAAAGCTTGAGATAGCAGCATGGTATAGGTAACAATTTTACATATAAACAACATATAAAAAACACAATCACATTGCATTAAAGTTCAACACATTTACATATAAACAATGATTAAAAGTAGCCAAATTGTCGACGCGTTTCGGTGTTTAAGATAGATGGTACACCTTCCTCAGGACTACAGTGAATTCTTCAATCTAAAAAGTATATGGAACAATCAATTAGTGTACATTCAGAGTGGATTTTCATTTACAGAAAGTTTTTTTAAAATTAGTGGTGTCTAAAATGCGTGAATTCTTACATAATACGCAGTATTCAATGTGCGGTGACAGCATAAATCCTGGGGATAGATAAATCTTATCCACTGTTATGATTCAATTTCTTTCCTTTAAGTGACCTGTGTGCACACAATGATATTTTGGTGTACAATTAATTTATCCATTTAAAACACCGAGCTATCAGCAAGCCCCTTATGAAACTAGATAGATTCAAGCTTACTCTGTCCTTTATAGTTGGGGCGTTGGGTTTCCTTCTTTATATCAATTTAGAAGGCTCAGGGTATTCATAAGATGGGGCGTCCTTCCGTTCCTCACCCTTGCTTTAGCCTGATGGAAACGAGGTGCTTCTTTTTTGTATTTGAAGCAGGTTTCTTTTATCTAAATAAACAAACAAAACGTGTGGAGTACAGGCATTACACATTACTGTCTCCTCCATTTTCTATTGGAAACACTATTGTTTAATTATTCACGATGTGCTAAATTGCATCGAAAAATAATGCAAATTTAGTTTGGAATAAAGTATGTTTAAAAAAAGCATAGTAAAATTCAGGTTTATTTTCTTTGGAACAAAACATGTTAAAAATGTTCCAAAAGAGCTTAAGGATTAGTTAGTCAGCCAGATTCCCACAGTTGCGCTGTGGTGCAAATTTATCCCAGCTCGGAATACACTAAAACCTCAAAGGGGGCTTTGCCGAGTCGGTCTTAACCTCTCGTATCAGACTGACGTTAGAGAGCAGCGCGCCCGGTCTACCTCTGTTTCTTACCTCCGTAGTCAGAGCCACACGCCGCCTCCCTGGTAACCCGGTCTCCAGCGTCAGATAGTGAGCTGGACGAGACAGGTCTTTTTATCTGGTGCGGCGGTGTAGTTTAATTAACTAACTTTCTACACCTGTGCCGGTCATTTGAATGAGCACATTTTGCCCGCCATTTTAGTAGTTTTTCCTTGTGCGTGAAAGTGCCTACACATGAGGAAGGACTAATCACGAAGGGAGACTGTTCCCAAAGCGGAATTAAGATACGTTTATACGATGTGTTAGTTTTTAAGAGGATTGCAAGTCAGTGACTTAACGGGAGTTTACCACACACAGGGATATTTTATGTAGCGTCCCAGCCCGGACTTGTATGAATTAATATCGGGGCATATTGTTATTCAAAAACCGGTAAATTGCACCGCCATTTTGGTAGTTTTTTGGGCATCTCCTCGTGATTATGTGTTTTTTAGGGCATATGTGTCCTCTGGTGTAGCACCAAGCTTCAAATTAGTTTTATAATGGTACAATTGAATACAACCAGAGATGATCCACATCGGATGCAAGTAGTTATGCCTGATTTTTTATATAATAATACAGAATGTCTGGTCCACATCAGATGCAAGTAATTATACCTAAGGCTTGCTTATGTATGGAACACGGAGCATGTAGACCTTATAATGCAAAGAACTACAATTTGTTATGACCAATATATTAAGTAAAGACTAATGGATTAAAGAAAAATGGATGGATAAAGAAAAATGAATGGATAAAGAAAAAGAAAAAGAAAAATGCTCCGGGTTGTCATCACAAAGCGTCCTTTTACATTCTCATTTAACCACAGATATCATCATTTTTGTTTATGTTGATCGTTATTCAAATCATAGGCAATTCAGAGACACAAGCTTGACTTTCTGTCTTCGGAAAAAACATATTTTGGACAGATCACAGACTCTAAGCTAATATCCCACAATAGTCATAAATTCACATTATTCTGGATATGAGCTTTACATATTCCATCAATTCATCTCTTTGTAAAGACTGGTTTATTTACATGCACACATTCATATAGTTTGTTTATATATGAAATAGGTCGATAATTGTATACCTGTGCATAACCCACCTAGTTATGTTTTTTCCGAAGACAGAAAGTCAAGTAAAAGTCAAGGAAATGGAATTTCAATCAAATTTGTGAAAATGAAAGGGATTGTTATGTAGTATGAGCTAATCTATATTTGGTGAGAGTGTCTCCAGTCGTTTTTCTGTGAATTACTTTCCCACCTTTTTTTTTGGACCGCTTCCCGGGAAGCGGTCCGGTCCGCGAACTAGGAGCGTAACGGGAGTCCACCATTTTGTGTTTCGGTCGAATTAAGATATAAAATGGAGGGCAAATAATGTTCAGAATAGGCAGAAGGGGGCACAGTACAAGTATTTTGACCCCCTAGGTTTTCTGAGGGTGGCTGAGGAGGACCATATGTGCGGGGAAAAAACATTTTTTTTTTAAATTTTGCGCGGTTAGCTTCTAGTTCGCGTACCGGGTAGCGCTCTTTGAGCGTAGTTTGTTGAAAATTACAGAAAAAAGTTAGAGAAAAATAATAATTGTGAGTGATCAGATGTAGGGTAGCTCTGAGAAGAGCTTTTGGGTTTATGGTACATTTTGGTACTTATAAGTAGGTACCAATGCACAGTCTTAAATTCAAAATGAAAATTCTGTTGCCCTCATCTGAGAAGTGAACTCCATCTCCTCTGTAGATATCTTGCATGTAGTAACGCAAGTTATTGTTGTACAAGGAGCCCATTCCATGGTCTCTCATGTAAGCTGAAACAGATTTGTTTACATGCTTCCTCGCTTTCTCAATTTGTGGACAAAATTGGTTGGACCACCTCCATTTCTGTCTTTGGCATATATTGGAATATACCAAGGCAGTTTGAGGAAAAAGTGCCATTAATTGCTCAAAGGTGTCCTTTAAAAGCATTCCCAGACCTACCCCAGTCAAAGTGCCCAAATCATTACCTCCACAGTGCACTATTAACAGGTCAGGTTTTGGCAAATGCATAAAGGTTTTCACCAATGGTATCAATTGGTGACATTTTAATCCTCTTTGGCCCAACCACTTAATTTCCACATCTTGTAAATTGAGGTTAGGTAAATTTCTGTTCTCAGCATACCTTTGAGCCCAGTAGATGTAACTATGTCCAACAATCCAGACATTAAACATGGTGAGAGAAGGTTGGGCTGCAGTCAGATGAAGTGTGGTAATGAAAGGGCAGTTGAAACAGTAGGAGTTTGTAAAGAAAAAAAAACTGTGGATTTCCAGTCCTAATGATTCATTAGCAGTGATTGGTGTATTTTCATTTCTGAAAACAGAAAGTTAGGGTGCATGGATGTGTTCTTTGAAAGATGTAATTTGAATGGTCAAGGAAGAAACATTTAATGAAAGATTGCACTGGATACGCAGGTGCACTGAGAGTTCAGAGTTCAATTGAAACATTGTTGTGTGAATTTGCAAACATGAGAGGTCTTTCAGGAGGTGGTTGCTAAGCAAAAAAGGCAGAGAGGGCAGAGGGGGGAAGGGTTTTGATTTGAAAAAAGTGAGGGAAGAGTTATGATTGGCTAATATGAGAGATATGTGTAATGAATATCTGTATTTCTGTGCTTTCAATAGCTGCAGCCTCTGGAGTGCATCCTCTTTGTTCTGCTGAAGACAATTTGGAGTATTTCTGAGACTGTTTTGAAACTCAAAAAGTATTTGCTAAGGTGAGAAAAGATTTATTTAATTTAGATAGAGAATAGTATGATTTAAGGAGAAAATGATGAAGAAAGCTGTGTTTTTAAAATGTGGCTTTGTCTCAAGTGATATACAAATAGATTTTGTTTTTTTGGAGAAATTGTAATTGCATATTCGGTGTAGCATTCTGGCATGCAGTAACACAAGTTATTGTTGTACATGGAGCCCATTCCATGGTCTCTCATGTAAGCTGAAACAGATATGTTGTTTTTAAAAACGATTTTTGAAAACAATTACATTTCTGGATATGTACTGCTAGAGCTTCATAGGTTGTTTGGGTCATATTTATAAGGCATTTGAGTGTCTATGATGTTATTTTTCCCTTTTTAAATGGAAAGCGTTCTTCATGGGGCAAGTTTCTTGTAAATACGCTCCCACCTGTGCTTGGCAAATTTAGATTTTGATTATGGGAGTTACATAGCCATGTTAATAATGTCCCAAAAATGGTGCAAGGGCATTCAAAAAAAACGCTTTCATGTGTCTCAAGGACATTTTCAGTCATTTCCTCTTTAATGTAGGTATACAATTGATTTATATGCTGTGTTTAAAAAGATTTTTTGAAATCAATTAAATTTCTGGATATGTACTGCTAGAGCTTCATAGGTTGTTTTGGGTCATATTTATAAGGCATTTGAGTGTCTATGATGTTATTTTTCCCTTTTTAAATGGAAAGCGTTACTCATGGGGCAAGTTTCTTGTAAATACGCTCCCACCTGTGGTTGGCAAATTTAGATTTTGATTATGGGAGTTAAATAGCCATGTTAATAATGTCCCAAAAATGGTGCAAGGGCATTTAAAAAAACGCTTTCATGTGTTTCAAGGACATTTTTAGTCATTTCCTCTTGAATGTAGGTATACAATTGATTTATTTGCTGTGTTTAAAAACGATTTTTTGAAATCACTTACATTTCTGGATATGTACTGCTAGAGCTTCATAGGTTGTTTGGGTCATATTTATAAAGCATTTGAGTGTCTATGATGTTATTTTTCCCTTTTTAAATGGAAAGCGTTCTTCATGGGGCAAGTTTCTTGTAAATACGCTCCCACCTGTGCTTGGCAAATTTATATTTTGATTATGGGAGTTACATAGTCATGTTAAAAATGTCCCAAAAATGGTGCCAGGGCATTCAAAAAAACGCTTTCATGTGTCTCAAGGACATTTACAGTCATTTCCAACTGAATGTAGGTATACAATTGATTTATATGTTGTGTTTAAAAACGATTTTTGAAATCAATTACATTTCTAGATATGTACTGCTAGAGCTTCATAGGTTGTTTGGGCCATATTTATAAGGCATTTGAGTGTCTATGATGTTATTTTTCCCTTTTTAAATGGAAAGCGTTCTTCATGGGGCAAGTTTCTTGTAAATACGCTCCCACCTGTGCTTGGCAAATTTAGATTTTGATTATGGGAGTAACATAGCCATGTTCAAAATGACCCAAAAATGGTGCAAGGGCAATCTAAAAAACGCTTTCATGTGCATTAAGGACATTTTAAGTCAATGAGGAAACACAGGTGATGTAATTCTGAAATGAGGAAAAGAAACTTCACATTTTTCAATTACATCACTAGTGTTTCCTAAGTTTATGAATGACATTGTGCAGATGAAGTTTAGGTGTGACCACAGATTCAAAAGAGGTCTGCCATTTGTTCAAGAGTGAAGTGGACATGACTTACTTCATTGCTAGGCCTTCACATGTATTATCTCCTTTGTTTTCTTCAACAAGTGAAAATCTCATCTGCAACCATGTGTTGGCCTCACCTCAAACAAAAAAAACAGGTGATGGACCGAATGTGGATCAATGACACACATTCACCCCAGTCCAAAGATCTGGGCCCAAACAAACCTCTAGATAGGCCACACCTTATCGTCAACCTGAATCAATCATTTAAAATGTTAGGGAGAGATTTATGATTGTTGTATGCCTGTTTTGTACCACTTTGTGTCATTTTTGTGACGCAGTGCTGGTGCAAAAGATTTGCTATGTTAAATAATAAGTAGGGTGTTAAGTTTTTGATGACTGTTATTCATTTACTGTTTGGTAATAGTGGTTAATAACATTTTTTATTATATTTTTCCACAGATTCAACTGCAGATCATTACAAAATTTGAAAAATGCCAACTAAGAATCGAATTAGAAAGGCTAGAAAACGTCAAAGACAGCAAGATCATCTATTATTGCAGCAGTCTTCTCCCCAAAATACTTGTGAAATCACCAAGAAAGCTCCGGGTAAGAGCACGAAATCATTCTTAAGAAATATTTGTAGTAAAAAAAGTATTTCTCCAAAAAATGTTTCAGTCCAGAAAAAAAAAAGCAATTTAAATGGAAAGGAAAGACCAATCAAAAATGTTACTGGTAGAGCAAGAGATAACTCTGTGCATGATAGTAGAAGGAAACAACAGTTTAGGGACATTCGAAAACGAATGTTCCGCAACAGGATAATAGTTAATTTATTAAAAAATATTAAGAAAGGCCAACAGAAAGTGGCATTTTATAAGAAGAAGAAAAATGTAGAGAAAATTATTGATCATGCTTTTGAAATTAAGCGAAAGTTGTTTATTTTGGTAATCAATAGAATTAGGAAACTAAACAAGGTAATTTCTGATTTCAAATCAAATAGTAGATGGAAGAGAGTAGTAAATCGTAGTAACTTTTGTGAAGTTTTTTCTGGAGAATGGATGCATAGTTCAAGTTGTGAGGCATTTTTTAATGAGGAGAGTTATTTTCAGGATAATGATTTGGTGTTTGCAGTTGACACCAGTGGTCGAGCTTATGAAGTGAAGGATGGTTGTCCAGTTGAAAAAGAAAAACTTGTGACAACAGAGACAGACGAGGTGTTAGGTAATGAGGTTTTAGAAAGACGTCCTAAGGGTCCTGTGTACATTTGGAAGTGTAGTTCTATTTGCAGTGTGCGACAGGTTTCCATCAATTTGCTTTGTGATTTTATACGGACATTTAATAGGAAAAGTTTGAAGCAGAAAATGAAGTTGTTGCAAGATTTAGATCCTTGCAGAGTGAGACAAATGACAGGTTTGCGTGGTCATTCACTGGCTTGTCTTTCCAGGAGAGTATGCCAGAGTGTTTTTCATCATTTCACGATGCTAGCAGTGCATCATAATAAAGTGAGAAAATTAGTGAGAATGTTGTATTATGCTAAGAGTACAGCAATTATGCTTAAACAATTATGTGCTGCTCTTTTGCATGGTTCTGAAATAGATGTCAAGAATATTTGTGAAGAAATTGAGTTTTGTTACTTTGGTAGTAAAGATGAGAATGTTCAAATTGACCCAGAAGTAGAGGGTAATGTTGAAGATAATGTACAGGTTTCTAGTACAGATAAATTTCAGAAGGAAATTGCCACGTTTCAGATGAAATCAAGTGAGAGGCCTAATTTCACTTGTGTGTGTTGTCGACGCACTTATTATAAGAATCAGACTAAGTTAGTGGATTTATATGCAAAAAGTGAAAGGGAAAATAATAGTGAATGAAAGGATTTTGCCACATACTTGATGGTAGAAAATTATTTTGATTTGGGATCGGATCGACGTGTATGTACTTATTGTTGTAACAAATTAAACCAAAACCAGATGCCTGGTAGGGCGGTTCATAATAATCTGGAATTGGTTGAGGTTCCTTCTGAATTGAAGGATTTAAATACTTATGAATCTATTTTGATTCAAAGTATCCATCCCTTTCAGGCTATTGTAAGAATGGAGCCAAAGACAGGGAAGTTGCCTCCATCAGATTTACAGAGAGGATTAAAGGGAAGAGTTGTTTATTTGCCTCTAGATTTGAACAAAAACATTAACACAATTGGAGTAGAAAAAGTGGAAGAGGAACCTCTGGTTATCTTGGTTAATGGGGTTCCGACAAAGAATAAGAAAATATGGCAAGATTTAGTGGATGTTAGGAAAGTCAAAAAGGCAACATTGTATTTGAAGAAAAATAATAAGTACTATATAAATGTATATGTTGCAGAAGAGGAAGTAAGTGATGAAGAGGATAGCGATTTGTGTGCTGGCCAAATTGAGAAAGTAGAGGCCTCTAAAAGTGAAGAAATATATGAACATTATAGTGTTCATCCTTTGCATTCCAAGGAAGTCATGGGGAATGCAATTGAGTTGTTTCAAATGAAACAAGCCAAAGGGAGTCCCATTAGTGTTTGGGAGGAAAGTTTGGAAGCTCAGTGTTTCCCACAGCTATTTCCAACAGGTCAAGGAGGAAGATATGATGAGCGACCTCATCAAATTCCTGTGTCTGAATACCGGACTTTACGATTGTATTCAGAAGATCCTAGGTTTCGTCAATGCATTCCCTATTTGTTTCATCTCCTGTTTGAAAGCAATCTGTCTGGACTGTCATATGCAGTGAACCACATCTTAAAAAGTGGTATACAGATGCGAAACATCTCGGCAAGTGACTTTATGCATAAAGTCAATGTCCAAGACAGTATTTTGGATTCTCACCTAATTAATCTCATGGCGTGTCAGCGTGGTACTAATGAGTACTGGTACCGTCGTCATGGTGATTTAAAATGTATGCTGAGGAACTTAGGAACTCCAACATGGTTCCTTACTCTGAGCTGTGCCGAGTATGGCTGGGAAGACTTACTTGAATTTCTACGAGAGGCAAATGGAAATATTGAAAACATTGAATTCAAGACACCTGGAGAACTGTGTTCTTTGGATCCAGTGAATGTATGCAGGTACTTCAATCATAGATTTGAAGCTATGATGTCTTTCATCACAAATAAGAAGAATCCACCTCTTGGAGAGGTGTTGGATTTCTTCTGGAGAAAGGAGTACCAAGCAAGAGGTGCTCCTCATCTACATATGTTGTTGTGGATCAAGGATGCACCTAAATTTGGAACAGATCCGGATGACTTAGTGATGAACTTCATAGAACAGTATTCTACGTGTGCTGTTCCAAACGCAACGGAGAAGAAAAGCCTTAGAGAACAAGTTCTACGTTTCCAAAGCCATCGTTGTGGAAAGTACTGTCGTCGTAAATTCAGAAACAAGGACAAGTTCTACACCAAATGTCGTTTCAACTTTCCACGACCGGTGATTTCTAAAGGAAGAGTGAACAGTTTGATGTCTTCGCTGCGACATAATGTGACGAGGAAATCACCCAAAAATACATACAATTTGAAAAGGAACGAAGAGTTCAAGTACATCAACGACTACAACCCAGTGATTTTGTCCATGTGGAATGCTAACATGGATATACAGTTTGTGGCTGACAACTGTATGGCTGTGGCTCGGTATGTGACATCTTACATCACCAAAAAAGAAAAGACAGAATTGAAGGATATGTGGGAGGACATTTCCCATGAAAAAAGCCTCAGCAAGAAGTTGTACAGTTTCAGTCTGAAGATGTTGTCGCATCGAGAAATCGGAGCTTACGAATGTTCTGACCGGTTGTCTTCAGCAAGTCTCTATGCCAAATCCAGGAGTATCGTTTGGGCGAGTCTTGGTCTTGCTGCAACGCGAAATCGAGTTCTAAAACCTGTCCGGGAAATTGAGAAAAGGAACCAAACAGTACCGACATTTTGAAGACCAACATGTTGGATACATATTATCCAAATCGAAGCAGTCACCTTGAGAATGTTTGTCTATATGAGGTTCTACAAAATTATATATTCAAGAGGAACATCAAAGAAGATATTGAGAAAGGAGTGTATGCTGTAATTGGAAGTGAGGGATGTCTGGTCACGCAAAGAAAATGCCAATTAGTAAACCATTGAAAATTGAGTGGCGAATCTCCAGAAAAAAAGGAGTTTTTCTATTTAGCACTTTTGCAACTTTTCAAGCCTTGGCGTGCAGAAGAGGAACTGCTTGGAGATTTCCTCTGTTACGAAGACTCTTTCACTGCTGCTAAGGAGACCATAGAATGTCCTGCTTTTCTCAAATATCAAGAAATGTTGACTTTGGAAATTGAGCAGGAAGCAACGATTGCAGCCGAGATTGCCAGAGACAGTTCTCAGGACAGTCAGAGTTCTGTTTCATTGAGTCAGGATCCACTAGGAGGACCTATTATCGAAAATGAAGCTGCCACTGCTATGAATGAAGTGGAAAGAGCCATGGCACATGCTCAGGAGGATGCAGTTAACTTAGAAGACTTGGAAAAACAACTCAACGTTGAGCAGAGGAAAATATATGATGAAGTTACCAAGCAAATTGAGCATGGATTAAGTCATGAGAAGAAAGAGTGCTCATGTACATCGTTGAAGCCTGTCCGACTGTACGTGAGTGGAGAAGCGGGAACTGGAAAAAGTTTCCTTATTAAAGCAATTTCTTGTTATTTGTAGGAAAGGACTGAGACATCGTTGTCTTGTGTTGTTACCGCTCCTACTGGACTGGCAGCACATAACATTAAAGGTATTACTTTGCATCGTCTACTGATGCTGCCAGTGGAGCATGACAACAAATTACAATACCACAAGTTATCTAGGGATGCTTGTTGTGAAGTTTCAAGAGTCTTGAGGAAAATGAAACTTCTTATCATTGACGAAGTAAGCATGGTTTCCAATGTCATGCTTGCCTTTGTGCATTTGAGAATGCAAGAAGTTCTTAAAACTGAGTATGATGTGTTATTTGGTGGCAAACACATCATTGTTTTCGGAGATCTTCTGCAGCTGACACCAGTAAAAGGACAACCTGTGTTCAAAATACTCACGCATGAAGATACCAGGAAGTGCCTAGGGAGCATTGGCAACGTCAATATATGGTTAAATTTCAATTATGCTGAACTGCATGAAAATATGCGTCAGGCGAAGGATGAAGATTACAAGAATATTCTACAAGATATTAGAATTGGAAAAGTGACCGAGCATGGGAAAGAAGCTTTAAATGCACGATTACTGTCAAATTTATATCCCGAACAAGACATTGTGCCTGAGAATATTTTTCAGAAAATTACTGAGAAGAAATCCGGAATATGTTTGATGCCAACTCTTGCAGAATGTGCCATCTTCAACAACAAAATGTTGAATTTAGAAAAGCAAGAGATTGTGAAACTTGAAGCTATTGACAGAATAGAGCATATGGGATCAACAATTATTTTGTCTGAGAATTTGAAATCAAAATTGGATTCATTAGAGAAGACTATATCTAAAACAGCGGGTTTTGAAAAGACTTTGAATGTGTGTTTAAATTGCCAAATCATTTTGAGAAGGAATTTACATGTTGAAAGAGGTCTGGTAAATGGATCAATGGGTAATGTTGTTGATTTTGAGAAATACAGAAATAGAGATGGAATTGAATTTTTAAAAATTAAATTTGATGGCATTGAGGAAGTACAGCTAATTGGTCGTTGTTCTGCTAGGTTTTTGCTTGTTAAAGACTTATATGTTCGCCGTAAACAGTTTCCTGTTTGCTTGGCATATGCGGTGACAATCCATAAATCGCAAGGTTTAAGTGTAGATAGTGCATTGGTGAATATTGGCAGTTCTGTGTTCAAGGAGGGTATGGCATATGTGGCATTGTCACGAGTTAGAACTTTATCGGGATTGTACTTGATTGACTGTGATGTCACAAACATTTGTGCGGATCTAGATTGTGTTAAGGAATACAATAGGTTAAGAAAACAGTATGCGCCACATTTGCCTCAATATCTTTTGTTTGAGAAACGTGTGGTAGGCCGGAAACGAAGAAATATCAGTAATAGTAGGGAGGTTGTAGCAAAAAGCCCAAAAGTCGATGAACCGAAAATTGTAAGCAGAAAGAAAGTGGATTCTGTTGAAGATGTTGTCGGTTTTCAATTTGAAAACAGTTCTGGTGTCAACTGCTATGCAAATGTAGTGGTTAATGTTCTCTTTTCACTAGAGACTTTAAAAGAACAGATTGTGTTCAATTCGGAACAAAGTTTATGCTGTTTGTTGAATTCTGTGTTAGAGAAATGTAGCACTGATCGAACAAAAGTAGAAAGTGTGTCTGAAGTTCGTTATCTGTTAGATGAATGTTCAGGTCAAACAGACTTCTCTGAAAATAATCAGCAGGATTGTCAGGAGTTTTTAATGTATATGCTTGATGTATTGCAAGATGAGGGTGTAGATGTAGATCACCTGTTTGGGCTTTCTTATCAATGGCAGCATGACTGCGAGAACTGTATGGTATCAAGTACTACTAGTGTAGACTCAGAAAGATTTATATATTTAACTTTGCCAGACAGTAAATCAGTCTCCTTTAATAAGCTAGTAAATGCAGCTGATCACAACATGGAGTGTAACCAATGTAAATCTGAAATGATGTCAGTATTATTTATACGAAGATATGGCCAGTATGTCATTTTAATGATCCAACGATGTAGGCCTGATGGATCAAAATTGTCAACTTTAATAAAAAATGTTGTTGCTTCTCAGCTGTCAATATCAGGAAGGACTTTTGTAACTGTAGCAATTATCTATCACGATGGTCCTTCAACAACATCAGGACATTACACAGCTTATTTAAAGTCTAGAAACGGCTGGTCATTCTGCAACGATTCTGTTGTAACTTTCAAAAAAAAATTGCCGTTTGACCTTAAAAATTCTTACCTGGTGTTTTTAAAACCAAAATTTTAAGGAAAGAATCTCGGGATTTCCTCTGAGGAATTGCAAAAGGTTCATGAAGTAGAGGGAATGTAAGTCTGCAATGCTGTCTAGATTATTGGTCCAAAACTTTTAATTATAATGTCAATTTAAAAATCCAACTATATAAACCTGATGCAAGTAAGTCTGCTTCATAGTAAGCAGTATCAGTGTCATAGGAAAAGGAGAACATGAGTGAGAAAGAAGGGTAAGATATTAGCAGTCCAGGATTGTGAAAGTAATCTTAAATGTTTTCTTTTTGAAAGTTGCGAAAATAGAAAATGACGGGATTTCATTATAAGAATTACAAGAGTTGAAAAACGCTGCAACATGATTTGGCCAAGTGGAAACATGTGGTAGAATGTGAGAAGTCTTTTATTGTATGTAACATATTTTTCAAAACGATGGAGGTTTTCTTTCAGAAAGTGGCGGGCTGAAAATATTTATAGCACAACAGAGTGTACGCTGTTCATAGGACATCCTTCGACGTTATGGAAAGTAAGTTAATTTTAAGGAGTTTTGAATTCAGATTTCTTAGGTTGTATGGGTTTTTTAAACACAATCATTTTGATTGTGTTTTTTTTTCCCCGCTGTTACATGATGAATACCTTCAAGTCACTGATTTAAGTGAAATTTGATACATTCTGAGAACAGCAAAAATAAACCATTTAACATGTATAATTAATGTTCTACTTTTTGTACTTATGATATACATTTAGAAATGTGAGGTAGATATGGAGAAACTGAGGCTTTTGTAAGTGTCAAAGTTTATGCTTACAGTGCTGCACTTCTGGGTACTGTTTTTTTTTGAAAACTGAATAGGCCTCACCTTAAAGAAACCTCTTGAAAGGACACATCTTATTTGCATCCTGAAACAATCATTTAAAATGTTAGACACAATTTTATGATGGCTTTACATCTTTTTTGCGCTGCTATTACATCACTATTGTGAGACATCAGCAGTGCAAAAGATGCACCATGTTCCAAAATAGGCCTCACTTCATCAGCATCAAGATACTGTTTGTTTAAAATATATATCTTTAGGATTGTGTAGGGGACGTAGAGCAGCAGAGGCTTCTGTAAATGTCAAAGTTGTTGAAAAACTGTTTCTTCTTGAACCTTTTCCCTTGTCTTTTCAAATTTTTAAATACATGTTTTAATATTTTTGAAATGTTTGTTCTCTCTTTTACAGATTGAAAGTATGAAAACATATTTGAAAAAGTTAAAAAGAATTATAAGGTAAATGTTTTCTACTCTTTTTACCCGCAATCCACTGCTGGTGATGTCACTGACTATGTCATGAATGATGTAATAAGTGGACATGACTTACTTCATTGGTAGGCCTTCACATGTATTAATGATGCATACACTGCTGCACTTCTGCGTACTGTTTCATATGCTGGACTACATCTGCACTATGAGATACCTAAGCAAAGGCAACACAGCTGATGTGATTTTGAAATGAGCAAAAGAAACTCCACGTTTTTCAATTACATTACTTGGGTTTTCTAAGTTTACGAATGACATTGTGCAGATGAAGTTTAGGTCTGTCTATGGACACAGAAGAGGTCTGGCCATTGTTCAAGAGTGAAGTGGACATGTTTTACATCAATGGTAGGCCTTCACATGTATTATCTCCTCTGTATTCTTCAACAAGCATAAATTTGATATGCAACCCTGAGTAGGCCTCACCTTAAACAAACTTTTGGAGAGGACACACCTTATCGTCATCCTGATTCAATCATTTAATCTATCACATTTAACATCTATTAGTTCTACTGCTTCATTTCTTTAATCCTTACTTTCCTGCGTTTGCTACTTCCCTCATTCCTTTCTCTATTACTTAATTATTCTACTCCTTCCAGTATTTTTCTCAGACCCTCTCTTCTCATACTTCTTCATTCTTATTCACTCATTCTGTCTCTATTAATGTTACTGTTTCTGAATGATCTCAAAACAAATTTTAAAACAAGAACAGTAAGTATAAGGGTAGGAAACAGACAGTTATGTTACAAGAAAGACAGCTATAGGAAGTAAACAAAAGATACTGTTACTCGCAATCCACTGCTGATGATGTCACTGACCATGTCAAGAATGATGTAATATGTGACATGATCAGAAGTGGATTGCGGGTAACAGTATCTTTTATTTACTCCCTATAGCTGTCTTTCTTGTAACATAACTGTCTGCTTCCTTCCCTTATACTTACTGTTCTTTTTAAAAAAAAAATTTTTTGGTTCGCTCCTGGTTCGCGTACCGGAGTGCGAACCGGGAGCGAACTAAAAGAAATAGAGGTTGGCAGAGTTTCAAAAATTCTACCAATTTGTTTTATAATGGGGAGGTAGTTCTGAAAAGAACTTTTTTTTTGGTTTTTGTTGTTTTAAATTTTTTTTATTATTTTTCTGAACATTTTTTATATTTTTTTGTATTTTCTGAACATTTTGTAATTTTTTTGTTTTTTGGGGGGAGGGGGGAAACAAAAATGATTCATTGAAAAGGGCTCAACAGGAGCAACGAAAAAAAGAAGAATTTATTTTTTGGGGCGTTTCGGGCAAACATGATTATTGATAGCTTTCACTATGAGAGTAATGCTACTTTCTCTATAGCAAATTAATTGGTTACACCGCACGCACACTTGCTTTACTTCCCCAAAGTCCATTTGAATGTTCGGGACCACCTCCCTCGCCTCTGGTCCCGATACTTCTTGGACAACAGATCTTCTCGCCATTGCCGGGGGATTTTGCTGTTCATCACGAAACTGGGCAGCACTATAATTGTTTGGGTGCCACCTACTCATATGCCTGTGCATCGTGTAATTTCCGAAGCTGTATTTCTTGTCAGTCCCCCTTGAAAGTCGATCGTCGCAAATACGGCAAAACACATATCTGGCATTGACTTTTTTTTGCCCTTCAGGAAATTTAAAAAATTGCCAGATGTAGTTTTCTTTTCTATTGTACCTCCTGGGCTCCTCTGGCAAAAACTCAGGCTCTTCCTGCTCTTCCTCCTCTTCTTGATCTTCCTCTTCTTCTATGATTACTTGAGCAGGTGGTCCTCTCTTCCCATGAGGAGGTGGAGGTGGTGGTGGGGGTACACTAGCTGAAGCAACTACTGAAGCCATTGCTCAACAATGAAAAAGGGTCTTTCTCTCACCAAGATGAAAGTCAGAGTGAGGAAAGAAGGAGGGGTTTTCATCATTTGGGAAAAGCAAAAGTTCTAAACCAATGAAAAGTGTTAATTTTAGATCACATGACCTAGTATTACATCATTAGGAAACCAAAAGTGAAATGAACCAATGAAAAGTGTTATTACCGAGTCACATGACCTGCTGTGTTTACGTTTCGCGCTTTGCTCCGCTTTCCGGTCCGCTTCCGGGTCCGCTAACTTGGCGCGTCCAATGACGTATTACGCGACAACGCAAAACGTCATGCTAACGTAACAGTTACGCTAAAGGAACGTTTACCGGTTCGCGGACCGAGCCGCGGCTTTAAATTGAGCTAACGGGAAGCTGACCGGTTCGCGGACTGGGAGCGAAACATAAAAAAATTTAAAATAAAATTGTATAAAAAACATGTAAAATATATTTTAAGATTTAAAGAAGAATACATTTTACAGCTACAGATATTAGCTTTTAAAAAACCATTGAAATTCAATGAAAAAACCATAGGTTATAGACCATATATAGTTAGGAATTAGCATTTACAAAACCTTAAAAATTCACTGAAAAAACCATAGGTTATAGGCCATATATAGTTAGGAATTCGCATTTAAAAAACCTTATTTTACTCACACAAAACCATTGAAATACCATATATAGTTAGTTGCACTAACTATATATCGCGCACCCGCAATCCACTGCTGATGATGTCACATATTACATCATTCATGACATGGTCAGTGACATCACTGATGAGATCACTGATGACATCTCAAATGACATCACTGATGACATCACTGATGACAACATCCAGTGACTGTATGTTTCTGTAAAGTTAAAATATGTCTTACATATTGAAGAATGAGTGGATGTATAAGTGTCTGGATGAAGGATTTAGTAGGTGCATGACTGACTGTATGAGTGAGTGATTAAATGTGTCTCACTGAGTGCATGGGTTAGTGACTAAACTGTCTTAATTTGTGCATCATTATGTCTGTTGTTCTGTAAACTGTTGCATGTGTTGATCAGTAGCTATATGAGTAACTATATGGGTTATTGATTGGTTGCCCAAGTATTTGTATGGGAGACTGAGTGTGTGTGTGGGTGGCTGGGATGTGTATGACTCTGTGCATTGATGTGTGAGCAGTTGATTCACTAGATGTATGGGTTCAAAAGTGCATGTGGTAACAGCTGTATGAGCGGTTGACTGTGTGCATGAGTGTATTGGTGAGTGAATGGATATCTCAGTGCTACATGTCAAAGTAAGTACATATGTAAAACACAGTACATGTGAGAGTTGACATATATAAATAACTGTGCATAAGAGCCAGTGAATGTGTGAGTGGCTGTATGGATCATTGTGAACTTGTATCAGGGATTGTATAAGAGAGTAAATATGTGTTAGTATATGTTTGAATAAGTAAGGTGTGTATAACTGTATAGTTGAGGAAATGGAGGTGTGATTGATTCTTTGCATGACTGACTAGGTGTGTGAGTAACTCCATGGATGAGTGACAGTCTGTGAGTGTCTGTTTACACTGATTGTATCTAAGTTTAAATTAGATTCTGAAGAGGTTCATCGTATTATCACATGAATGATATCATCAGTGATGTGATCAGTAATGTCACATGAGATGTCATCAGTGATGTCATCAGTGATGTCATTTGAGATGTCATCAGTGATGTCATCAGTGATGTCACTGACCATGTCATGAATGATGTAATATGTGACATCATCAGCAGTGGATTGTGGATGCGCGAAATATATAGTTAGTGCAACTAACTATATATGGAATTTCAACGGTTTTGTGTGAGTAAAATAAGGTTTTTTAAATGCGAATTCCTAACTATATATGGCCTATAACCTATGGTTTTTTCAGTGAATTTTCAAGGTTTTGTAAATGCTAATTCCTAACTATATATGGTCTATAACCTATGGTTTTTTCATTGAATATATATATATATATATATGAAGAAAACGCCATTCTTTTCACAGGTTGTCCAAGAATAACGAGAGTGAGTCCAGATTTCGTGCCAATTTCTCTGTGATTTATTTATTAATCACACCAGCCATCCGCCATACATATATATATATATATATATATATATATATTACCTACTGGCTGTCGCCAGTAGGTAGTTATAGTTAGGGTTTTTTTCAATGTTAAATCTCAAAATTCTATTTGGAATAACTTTGGCTTCAGTTGAGGAATCTGCCTGAAAATTTCCTCAAAATGGCCTCGCGGCGCCCCAGTCGTTCCCTGAAAGTTTGGGGGGGGATTTGTCAAGCGGGGGCCGAGATAAAAGGGCGGTCTCCATGTTAATTTCCATAGGGCGGTCGATTTCACATTTAGCCCGAACGGCTGAATGGATTTCCACCAAATTTGGCAAAATTGTAGGGACTGGTAGCCCGATGTGCCTTTGCTATGTCTCGAAATATGTGCTCCAGTAGATTTTGAGTAATTTAGGTTCAAAAAAATATATATATCAATAGGCGCGTCCCGGTACGCGCCCCGGGGAGCGCTCCGGGCGCGTCACGCGAGGTGCGCACGGAAAGCTGATTGGTTCTCGGGTGTCTGTAAACATTCAAAACAGTCCGGAGCGGCCGCCATCTTGTGTCTTGGTAAAATCGAGACACAAGAGGTGGCTAAAACAAAGGGGGAAATGACCATAAGGCGTCAGGGATAGACCCCCTCTGACCCCCTAGGTTTGATGTGGGGGCAATAAAAGGGACCAGCGGGGCATTTAAAATATATATTTTTTTTCGTTTTGCGTGGGGGGAGCGCTCAGTGCGCTCCCCGGTGCGCGTACCGGGGAGCGTACTATGAGGAAAAAAGAATGACAGAGTTTTTAAAAAAGGCAGACTTTTTTTTAGAAATTGGAGGTAGTTCTAAAAAGAACTTTTTTTTTCTTCTTTTTGTTGTTTTATATTTTTTTTTGTTTTTTGAACATTTTGTACTTTTTTTGGCTTTTCAAAACAGTTTTATATTTTTTTTGTATTTTTTTAGGGGGAGAAACAAAAAAAAGGGAATTGAAACTGGCTCAACTGGAGCAAAAAACAAAAAACCCAAAAAATTAGTTCTTTTTGGGGCACTTGTGATTGTCACCTGCAAGGACGATGAGCTTTATGCTCTGTTCACCATAGGCGATAAGCTTGCCACATGCAGTACAAGTGATTTTAAAATCAGCAAATCTTGGCTGAATACAAGGCATCATCTCTGATGTTTCTGGTCCCGATGAAGTGGGTTCGTTTCTTTGGGAGGTGGTCCTTGAAGACTGGGGGAGGTTACTGGCCAGTTCCCTGAGCTCTGCACGAGAATAGTTGTTAGGGTGCTTACGGGTCATATGACGAATCATGGTATAGTTACCAAATGAATATTTTTTGTTTGGGTTGCCCCTTGAGAGTTCTTCATTGCAGATTAGGCAAGTTACCTTGGCCGCATTCACTTTTTTCTTGCCCTCTGGGAGTGAAAAAAACTCCCATACAATGTGTGGCTTGGGCTTGTATGGGGTATTTTCTTCAGGCAGCCATCTTCTCCTCCCCTCCTTCTCTTCCTCTTCCTCCTCCTCCTCTTGTTGACCACCAATATAATCTTGAGCTGGTCCTGTTGGTGGTGGTGGTGGGGAAGATGCACCAGCTGCTGCTGCTACTGAAGCCATTATAAAGATCAAAAAGGTACAGAGATGTACAAACAGGTCTTCCTCAGTCAAAGGACAAAGTCAGAATAAGGAAAAAAGGTGGGGTCTTTCATCATTTGGAAAAAAAACTGTCCTGAACCAATGAGAAGTGTTATTTTCAGGTCACAAGACCAGGGGCTTCATCATTATGAAACCAAAACTATTATGAACCAATGAAAAGTGTTATTTTCAGGTCACATGACCCGACGCGCTTACGCTATGCGCCACGGGGCGCGCCCGGGGGCGCGCTCCGGGTCGCGTAGCGTAAGCGCGTCGGATGTTTACGTTGCGCGATCGTATTCGCTCTAGTACTTCTGGGTGCGCTTACACCGTGCGTATCACGCGGACGCGGCTACGCGATACGTCACGATCATGTTTTCGTTCACGATCTTGGCGCTCACGGGATGCTCCCCGGAGCGCGCCCCGGGGCGCTTTATAGAAGTACGCTTTCCGGGGCGCTCCCCGGGGTGCGCACCGGGAGGGCTCCAAAAAAAAAGAAGAAAAAAAAAAGGGATAATTGTAGGGACAGGTAGCCCTATTCTGAAGTGGTTTTTACGAAAATTCACTTTGGAAAAATATGTATTGTGCTACATTGGGCTTTATATATGTTAGAGCCAAAATGTAGCCCAAATGTAGCCCAATGTAACCCAATGTAGCCAAAAGATGGCCACCAGAGACAAAAAAATACAAATGTAGCCCAAATATCAGCTAGATGTAGCCCAACTGTAGCCCAATGACAGAATGTACCAGAGTTTTCTAAAGAACAACTAGAGCGCTAACAGTCTTATTTATAAAGTGAGACTTATAGTTAGGAATTAGCATTTAAAAAGCCTTTGAAATTCACTGAAAAAACAATAGGTTTCACACCAGTTATAGTTAGGAATTAGCATTTAAAAAACCAATGAAATTCACTGAAAAAACCATAGGTTTCACACCAGTTATAGTTAGGAATTAGCATTTAAAAAAACAATGAAATTCACTGAAAAAAAAATAGGTTTCACACCAGTTATAGTTAGGAATTAGCATTTAAAAAACTATTAAATTCACTAAAAAAACCATAGGTTTCACATCAGTTATAGTTAGCTGGAAATTTTACTGACATAAAACCAATGAAATTCCACGTTATAGTTAGTTGGACTCACTATAACTTGCGCGCCTGCAATGCACTGCTGATGACGTCACATATTACATCACTCATGACATGGTCAGTGACATCACTCATGACATCACTGATAACACCATCCTTGTGACAGACTGACAGACCTCCTTTCAGTGTAATGTAACCCTTGAAACACATATTCAAACAATAGAAACTAACATTTTCAAAAAAATGGAGATACCTATACCAGTTACAATAACCAATTCAGTAATTCCACCATCTATATACACATCCACTCATACACCACCAGTTCTATATAGTCACTCATACATATTCTCACTCATCATATATAGTGATACACATATACATCCTGTTACACACCGACAGTCTTACAAAAGTTACTCACACACATACTCACACATGCAAATAAACTATTGAACATCCATTTATTTGCATATACAGCTATACATACATTAGCACATTACTTCTAAGGAAACTTACACATACTTACTCTCTTAAACAATCACTTATAGAAACACATACTTATTTAAACAGGAACTCTTTCAATCTCTCACTCTAACATATACTTACTTATATACATCAATGCTCATATATACAAGAATAAAACATATGTAGGTACTCATAAAGACACTAGTGAGACAGGTATTCACTCACTAACACACACATATACACACTCATCCACCCATACAGTCCTGCACATATGCTGTCTTCAAAACACATACAAACAGTGAGTCAGTCACCAACCCATGCAGCCACTTATACACAAAGTGAAACACTGATACATATATTTAAATATTTTAAAATTACTTGTTAATATATGTATTCACTAAGATACACTTAATAAGGCAGTTAACCAATCAATTCTTTAAAAAAAAATCCATTTACACACTTATTTAACCATTTAGTCTTCCATCGTCCTTTACAAATACATATATAAAACATATTTATTTTTCATAAAGACACACATTCACTGGATGGTGTTATCAGTGATGTCATGAGTGATGTCACTGACCATGTCATGAGTGATGTAATATGTGGCGTCATCAGCAGTGCATTGCAGGCGCGCAAGTTATAGTGAGTCCAACTAACTATAACGTGGAATTTCATTGGTTTTATGTCAGTAAAATTTCCAGCTAACTATAACTGATGTGAAACCTATGGTTTTTTTTGTGAATTTAATAGGTTTTTTAAAT
This sequence comes from Lissotriton vulgaris, assembly GCF_964263255.1. Classification (NCBI taxonomy): domain Eukaryota; kingdom Metazoa; phylum Chordata; class Amphibia; order Caudata; family Salamandridae; genus Lissotriton; species Lissotriton vulgaris. Next base: position 30,778 of record NW_028246132.1, on the reverse strand, counting down.
GCTAATTCCTAACTATAACTGGTGTGAAACCTATGGTTTTTTCAGTGAATATATATATATATATGTTTAAGCAAGGTGCGCAAGCGCTTTGATGAGGGCTCACCGCAGCACCTTAACCCTCCGGTTTGTTTGTGGCACCCAGACGGTGATTGAAGGCTCCCTCTTGATTCGAAAGAATGTCCGACGCGTTTCGGGGCCAAAACCCACCCCTTCTTCATGGACTGTGAAGAGAGAACGCCAAACTCAGCTTGCACTTTTCAAATTCGTTTGTATTTGAAAAAGGGCGTTGCCTGCCCTAAGTGGGTGGAGTTTCGACACCATGACTTCGGGTATATGTAGTCTTTACATGTTGAGTAGTTTATTAGAACCTTGAGTAGGTTGGCGTTTCCCCTCTTATGTTGCTGTCTTTAAAAACCTTGAGTAGGAAGGCGATGGTAGGCTTCAAACATCGCTTTGTTTATCTTGAAGGTGCTGTGCTGACAGGCGATGAAGGGTGATATCGCCTCAGGATTCAATTGCTTGGATACTTGTTCCGCTTTTGAAACGGAGCTCCTTTCCCCGACCATGGCAGGCCGTCGTATAATGTTTAAGCAAGGTGCGCAAGCGCTTTGATGAGGGCTCACCGCAGCACCTTAACCCTCCGGTTTGTTTGTGGCGCCCTGACGGTGATTGAAGGCTCCCTCTTGATTCGAAAGAATGTCTGACGCGTTTCGGGGCAAAAACCCGCCCCTTCTTCATGGACTGTGAAGAGAGAACGCCAAACTCAGCTTGCACTTTTCAAATTCGTTTTTATTTGAATAAGGGCGTCGCCTGCCCTAAGTGGGTGGAGTTTCAACACCAAGACTTCTGGCATATGTAGTCTTTACATGTTGAGTAGTTTATTAGAACCTTGAGTAGGGTAGCGTTTCCCCTCTTATGTTGTTGTCTTTAAAAACATTGAGTAGGAAGGCGAGGGTAGACTTCAAACATCGCTTTGTTTATCTTGAAGGTGCTGTGCTGACAGGCGATGAAGGGTGACATCGACTCAGGATTCAATTGCTTGGATACTTGTTCCGCTTTTGAAACAGAGCTTCTCACCCCGACCATGGCAGGCCGTCGTATAATGTTTAAGCAAGGTGCGCAAGGGCTTTGATGAGGGCTCACCGCAGCACCTTAACCCTCTGGTTTGTTTGTGGCACCCAGATGGTGATTGAAGGCTCCCTCTTGATTCGAAAGAATGTCCGACGCGTTTCGGGGCCAAAACCCGCCCCTTCTTCATGGACTGTGAAGAGAGAACGCCAAACTCAGCTTGCACTTTTCAAATTCGTTTTTATTTGAAAAAGGGCGTTGCCTGCCCTAAGTGGGTGGAGTTTCGACACCAAGACTTCTGGTATATGTAGTCTCTACATGTTGAGTAGTTTATTAGAACCTTGAGTAGGTTGGCGTTTCCCCTCTTATGTTGTTGTCTTTAAAAACCTTGAGTAGGAAGGCGAGGGTAGGCTTCAAACATCGCTTTGTGTATCTTGAAGGTGCTGTGCTGACAGGCGATGAAGGGTGACATCGCATCAGGATTCAATTGCTTGGATACTTGTTCCGCTTTTGAAACGGAGCTCCTCACCCCGACCATGGCAGGCCGTCGTATAATGTTTAAGCAAGGTGCGCAAGCGCTTTGATGAGGGCTCACCGCAGCACCTTAACCCTCCGGTTTGTTTGTGGCACCCAGACGGTGATTGAAGGCTCCCTCTTGATTGGAAAGAATGTCCGACGCGTTTCGGGGCCAAAGCTCTTCAATTCTCAAAGTGTTTATTGTACCACTCTGCCTTAAGGCGTTTTGTTCAACACATTGACCTTGCTCACACAACACGCAGACATACAGTGCCATTTGAATAAAACCACATGTCAATTCCGAAAAAGAAAAACTCTGCTCTTCGGATAACTTGTCTGAGATGCTTTGACTGAGCTTGAAAAACAAAATAAATATTCATGGTTTCAACATATAAGAACAATACTATCACATAATATTTAAGCTACTAATACATCAAAATGTGGTGACTAAAATGTTACTTTGTTTCTGTTCAATTTCAATCGACTAAATTCATTCTTTGTTTGAATACATTAAATTGCAGAGATCATTCATATGTTAAAAGTAGCCATACGCCCATAGTTATTTATACTATAGTTCAGTATAATTGTTTACTGCATAAATACTGCTAAAACAAACTAAATCCAAGAATGCCGGAATATGCAGTTCATAATGAATCATACCACACCAAACAAATACCCGATTTTGTCCTGCATAATGACGTGATCTCTCACCTAATTCTTTCTCATCTCTGATTCATTTTAAAGACCTGCAGACCATACTGTAAAGCCGAGCCAGCAGGCACTTCCCTACAGATACCTCTTCAGCGTGGGCCTATGAGAGGGGTGGGATGTATCAGGCATACTTTGTTCTCTCAGTGCTTATACAGACTCATAGATGCACCTGTAGACCTGTGGTTTACTTTTCAACTACCTTACATCCAGTAGCGGTGGTGTTGCCTGGATGTCTTAAATATGTGGCTGCGGCAGGTGTCAGCTGGAGAACCGCAGCCTTTGGGCCCGGTGGTGCAGGGTACGCCTAAATCCCCGGGGTTCACCTGCCTTATCAAATACAGAGTCACGGACTCTTCGTCTGGCGTAGAAGATGGTATTTATTAGCTGCAGCTAGTACAGTGGTCTTAGAAGTCGTCAATGCAACAAGGTTCAAAAGAGACTGCCACTTAACTTACTGGTGCACAGGTTTATATACAGCACAACACAATGCAAATAGGCAATTTCACAAGAGCATGAGCTATAGGCAAACGTTAGAAACAATGTTTTAAGACTAAGGCAACTCAAATTCCCGGTCTCGTTTGTCACTCGACCTCTTAAGTAAATTACAAATGAATCCACAATATTCAGTTTACGAGCAAAGAAAACACACAGATGTGTGTCGCAGGAGGACAGTCGTGAAACAGGAGAATGCAGGAGACATGTAGTGAAGGACAGCAGATAAGATAAAGTAAAGGAAACAATGGTGTGAACCAACATGTAGTCTGGACGGGGATTAATCAGCTCAGACAGGAATTAGTGTACTTGGCCAGACCCTGACACTCACTAGTAAACATTAGCAGAGAAGCCAAACAAATGACGGGGATTGAGGCTACTGAGGCCGCACCGGTAACCAAGTTCCTAATATTCATATAGTGTGGGTGCAGAAGATCTGGGATACAGTCCCCTAGATCCCAAAACCATAAAACAAATTTACATTTGTTCTATACATCAAGTTCCACAAATTGACCCTGCACACCAAAATCAGTAAATCAACATAGTATTAATGCTCAGTATGCATATTGTCCACAAGAGAAAAGGAACTCAAATATTCTCCCAAGAAAATCCAAAGTCACGTTTCTTCGTTATTCTTTCTTTTTATTCAACAGCTGGTAGATTAAAACAATAGCCAACGCGTTTTGTCCGAAAAACCGGACTTCTTCAGGGCTACATTTAAAAGGAGATACAAAAATATATATAAACATATATACATGGTGTAAAGTTTGTACACAAACAGGTAGACCATACAGTTTCTAACAGAGAATAACATTTACAATTTACAAAACACCAGACATACTAAGGTAAACATTATTCAGAAACAGACTTGGGATAGATTTCTTTTCTTTTACGGGAGAACATGTTTGATAGGAAAAAAGAAGTTATTCAGAACAGAAAACAATATGTAAACTTGTTTAACACCTAATTTTGTACGGGGCGAGTAAGTATCACCAGGAAAGTTTTTATGAGATAAGAATTATCTTCAGACCAAGTTTTGTCTACCCTAATAGGCACTAATATTCATTGTACAAATTGAGTTCATGATCTAAGAGGGTATAAGGTGCTTTTGAGTCAAATCACTAATATTCATTTTAAAAATTAAATTCATGATCTAAGAGGGTATAAAGTACCTTTGAGTCAAATATATCTTGAGACACAGCTTCCAGTTGGTTTTGAGAATTATATTTTCAGCAGAGACTCTATAAACAAATATATTCAAGTTTTAGTGGATTATACGTAAGCATATTCAATTCTTACAAACTAGTGACCCTCATTTACTCTCAGACTTTCCACATGACATATGATTTTTTTAGAAAAATGTAATTACAGATTTAAGCTTCTGCAACTATTATGTATATTGTGGGGATGTATTTCAAATATTTGTGTCCATTATGCGATGTATTTAAATAATCATAGACAACAAAGTCCTACTATTAGGGACACTTATTATTACACAAGGATTTGAAGAACTTATAGTATACACTTACTTCAAGTATGAAGGAAACAAATTATGTGCTCAAGATATGCCAACAGTCGGTTGTAATCAATCAGAAACGGAAAGATGAGGTAAAACCTATAAAAAGGATTTATGAAATATTAGAGTACAACTGCCTACTACATGCGTGGATCCATTTATTAATTTCGAAAAAGAAGTCCTTGTAATTTTAAGAAACTGTCTGTTCAATTTTGCCAGCTGATTAAAATTTGCCTAATGTAGAAATTAATCAGCTATCCATGAAAAATTAAATGTATTCTAAATTTATTACCTCATTATATTGCTGAATCATTCGAGATTACAAACGCGAAAAATTGTCTTGCCCACAAGTTTAAGAAAAATAGAAATAATGATGCCGCCATCTTGGAGTTTTTAACCACATCACCAGTACCTTGTAAGATACATTTAGACAAGTGCGCTAACAGCGGAGCTCTAAAAACCAAGTTAACCCTCAGATTAATCTATACGAGCGAGCAACGGGGCATTGTTTTGTTTGTTGCTTAGGGAAAGTTATCTTTACCGCAAACCAAAAGTACAGTCTCGAAGAGTAACTCACCATAAGTCGGGTGTCAGCGTCTCGTAAACATGTGGTCGTCTGGTCGTCCAGTATGTTTTTTAAGGGTGTTTTATGCAGGCTATATATACCCCAAAGGATGATGTTTAATTGCCAATTATGGTCACTAATTAGTGGACAAAAGAGCGGGCGACCGCTGATTACATAGAAATAGGTGCAGGCGAAGTCGCCATTTTAGCCTAGTCAAAAAGCGACCCATGAAACTGAATTGGACGCTTAATCTAATGCAAACAATAGTTGGTCAATATATAATATGACATTTATTGAAAGATATTGTGTATCGGGGATATTTTTCACAAAAACGCATCATATTAATCATAACAAGGCAGGAATGAAAGTCCTTTCATTCCAAAACTATTACCGCTGATTCCATAGAAATAGGTACACGCGAAGTCGCCATCTTAGCCTAGTCAAAAGGCGACCCGAGGATTTGACTATGACGCTTAATTTTGTACAATCCATTGATTGATCAATAAATAATGTTACCAAAACCGCGTCATATTCATCATGAAAAAGCCGAAATAGATATCCCTTTATTCCCCAGAACCAATGTGCTTTCATAACAGAATATGGAATGTATAGTAGCCATATCTATAACATCTTAAGAAAACACTGGCATCTCTTGAAATCAGACATATTGCCTATAGGTGTTGTTTCTGACAAACCTAAGGTGGTCTATAAAAAGGGTAGAACAATTAAAAATATTCTTTGCCCTAGCTATGTAAATCCTCCTAAAAAAAGTGGCTCTGCATGGCTTACAGAGAAGCCGGCTGGCTTCTTTGTATGTGGTAATTGCACATTGTGTGAATATGGAATTAATAAGTTGGTCAATTTCAGTTACAACAGCTTGAAGACACATAGAGTCACTTCTTTCATAAACTGCAATACAACTTTTGTTGTTTATGTGATTATCTGTCATTGCAATATGATCTATGTTGGCAGTAGTATTAGATGTCTAAAAACACGAATTCAGGAGCATATTAGAAACATCTGAAATGATGACCTACGTAGCCCAGTGGCACAACATATCTTGCAAAACCACCCTAATGAAAAAGATATCAAATTTCATGCAATTGACAGAGTGCTGTCAGGTAAACGAGGGGGAGACAGGATGACTTGTCTCAGACAACTTGAGGCTCGCTGGATATGTAGACTGAGAGCGGTATATCAAGGATTAAATATAAATAATGAATTCCATCATTTTCTATAGATTCGTTAAATCTACCTGATATACCAATGTTTTGAAAGGTCCATATGTATGCACTACTGAATCAACAGTCCCTTTGGCTGATATCTATACAACTGTGATCACCTTTAGCCCTTATTTGGGCTACAAACTTATTGTTTGTTTAATCATTATGCCATATAGAAATTTCTGATCATGTTTGGATCTTCAAATGTCCATGTTTCTGAGTTGTGTCATTTTTAATGTTTTTTGTTTTGAGGAAAATTGACTTTGTTCCCCAATCAGTTCTTCTGATATAACTAGATATGTTGTGCATATAAATCACCCTCTAATGCATATCTATCATACAGCTACTTGAATATTAGAGACTATTTGATCGAGCGATTTACATCTGCTTAAACGAGGTGTAGTTTAGATGGAGTATAAGATTAAAACTACAAGATTTTAGTCACTGTCAGCGATCAACTAGCTTCCTAATAAATCCAGATAACAGATAAATTGATCTTGTAACATTTAGTGATACATGTGATAAATGACTGTCAGTATGGTAATTAAAAATAAATATTTCTTAATAATTACCATCCTTCAATATGCACTGAAAAATGCTCTAAAAAATATATTGGGTTCGGCGCTCGTTTAAATAGTGAGAAGTAATATCATGATCGACATTTTTAAATGAAAGCATGACTAGTTTAAAATGTCGGCCATGAGCATCATCTATACGGTCTTTGGCTTTGTGAGATAAAATTTAAATAAAGTCAGTGAATAAAGGGATATCTATTTCGGCTTTTCATGATGAATATGACGCGGTTTTGGTAACATTATTTATTGATGAATCAATGGTTTGTACAAAATTAGGCGTCATAGTCAAATCCTCGGGTCGCCTTTTGACTAGGCTAAGATGGCGACTTCGCGTGTACCTATTTCTATGGAATCAGCGGTAATAGTTTCGGAATGAAAGGACTTTCATTCCTGCCTTGTTATGATTAATATGATGCGTTTTTGTAAAAAATATCCCCAATACACAATATCTTTCAATAAATGTCATATTATATATTGACCAACTATTGTTTGCATTAGATTAAGCGTCCAATTCAGTTTCATGGGTCGCTTTTTGACTAGGCTAAAATGGCGACTTCGCCTGCACCTATTTCTATGTAATCAGCGGTCGCCCGCTCTTTTGTCCACTAATTAGTGACCATAATTGGCAATTAAACATCATCCTTTGGGGTATATATAGCCTGCATAAAACACCCTTAAAAAACATACTGGACGACCAGACGACCGCATGTTTACGAGACGCTGATAACCGACTTATGGTGAGTTATTTTTCGAGACTGTACTTTTGGTTTGCGGTAAAGATAACTTTCCCTAAGCAACAAACAAAACAATGCCCCGTTGCTCGCTCGTATCGTTTAATCTGAGGGTTAACTTGGTTTTTAGAGCTCCGCTGTTAGCGCACTTGTCTAAATGTATCTTACAAGGTACTGGTGATGCGGTTAAAAACTCCAAGATGGCGGATCATTATTTCTATTTTTCTTAAACTTGTGGGCAAGACAATTTTTCGCGTTTGTAATCTTGAATGATTCAGCAATATAATGAGGTAATACATTTAGAATACATTTAATTTTTCATTGATAGCTGATTAATTTCTACATTAGGCAAATTTTAATCAGCTGGCAAAATTGAACAGACAGTTTCTTAAAATTAGAAGGACTTCCTTTTCGAAATTAATAAATGGATCCACGCATGTAGTAGGCAGTTGTACTCTAATATTTCATAAATCCTTTTTATAGGTTTTACCTCATCTTTCCGTTTCTGATTGATTACAACCGACTGTTGGCATATCTTGAGCACATAATTTGTTTCCTTCATACTTGAAGTAAGTGTATACTATAAGTTCTTCAAATCCTTGTGTAATAATAAGTGTCCCTAATAGTAGGACTTTGTTGTCTATGATTATTTAAATACATCGCATAATGGACACAAATATTTGAAATACATCCCCACAATATACATAATAGTTGCAGAAACTTAAATCTGTAATTAAATTTTTCTAAAAATATCATATGTCATGTGGAAAGTCTGAGAGTAAATGAGGGTCACTAGATTGTAAGAATTGAATATGCTTACGTATAATCCACTAAAACTTGAATATATTTGTTTATAGAGTCTCTGCTGAAAATATAATTCTCAAAACCAACTGGAAGCTCTGTCTCAAGATATATTTGACTCAAAGGTACTTTATACCCTCTTAGATCATGAATTTAATTTTTAAAATGAATATTAGTGATTTGACTCAAAAGCACCTTATACCCTCTTAGATCATGAACTCAATTTGTACAATGAATATTAGTGCCTATTAGGGTAGACAAAACTTGGTCTGAAGATAATTCTTATCTCATAAAAACTTTCCTGGTGACACTTACTCGCCCCGTACAAAATTAGGTGTTAAACAAGTTTACATATTGTTTTCTGTTCTGAATAACCTCTTTTTTCCTATCAAACATGTTCTCCCGTAAAAGAAAAGAAATCTATCCCAAGTCTGTTTCTGAATAATGTTTACCTTAGTATGTCTGGTGTTTTGTAAATTGTAAATTTTATTCTCTGTTAGAAACTGTATGGTCTACCTGTTTGTGTACAAACTTTACACCATGTATATATGTTTATATATATTTTTGTATCTCCTTTTAAATGTAGCCCTGAAGAAGTCCGGTTTTTCGGACGAAACGCGTTGGCTATTGTTTTAATCTACCAACTGTTGAATAAAAAGAAAGAATAACGAAGAAACGTGACTTTGGATTTTCTTGGGAGAATATTTGAATTCCTTTTCTCTTGTGGACAATATGCATACTGAGCATTAATACTATGTTGATTTACTGATTTTGGTGTGCAGGGTCAATTTGTGAAATTAGCAGAGAAGCCACATGACACGCAAAGGCAGAAACGACAGAAACATCGCGCGCGCCAAGCTGCCTGAGTGAGGGCAACACAAAATGGCGGCGGTCACAAAATTGAAGCTGAGTACGAACGAATTCGTAATTTTCAGAACCTCAGGCCCTCCTTTTGCCATTACTCAGGCAAAGACAAATCAACTCACGCTAATCTGAGGCAGAGTCCACACTGATGTTCATAAGGTCTTCAAGTTGTTGCTGCACCATCATTCGAATATTCTCTGTCTTCTGAGTAGCAGATTGTAGAACACATAAAGTAGCCAACAGGCCACAGACTGCAGGACCACATTGCACACATATACAACAAGAGAATATGACAGCTAAGATTGCTCCAAGGAACTTTAAGATCTTCCATCCCCATGTTGACAATATTCCCCAAATCCATCCCATAAAAGACCAATCTCCTTCGTCCTGGTGAATCGACTCGGAGATCATGTGCAGCTTGGAAATGGCTTGATATACTGCCGGAGCGTTGTCTGGAATATAAATGCAGCAACTAGATCCGATCAATCTACAGACACCACCTCGGTCTGCTAGAATGACGTCTAGAGCAATTCGATTCTGTAATGTCATAAGACGGTCAGCCTGAAGCTCTGCTGTAATGTTACCTATCACACCTGCAGTAACATTGATAGTGGTCTCAACCACTCGAACCAGTTGCCTAATGTGCCTACTGTTAATCATCGGACCCCAAAAGGGAAGGAATCCTTTAAGGAAGTCTCCTCCCTCTTGCTCTGCCGTATCTTTGGCATCAATTACACCTCTGCTATGTCTAGTTTTGTGATGGTCTGACGGAGCCGTATATGTAGGGGGAAGGAGAAAAGCTATGTAGAAAGTTCCAGAAAAATTGGAAGGAAGCCAAGTATAGGCTCGGTCATTGCAGACAAAGTATGTTCCTTGTGACGGAACCAACAGAGGAAAATGAAGGGATGTAAAGAAGTATGTATATCCACATTTCTGCTGTATGTCAGTTTTCTTGCTATTCATTTGGAGACAAAAACTACCTGGATGGGGCACAGTCCATACTGGAGAACACTCACCCTTCTTAGTCTTGTCCCCAACAATAGAGACATAGTGGGTAACATTCCATCCATCGTAAGCTTTCTTCTCATCTAATGGAATCTTACTATTCTCTACGATTTTAGCCATTATTACTATGCCTTTTATCAAGGAACTATGACTAAAATCTAGTCCAATCCCAGAAGTTCTTACAGGGCTTCTAAGTCTGTTGTGGTATGCGGCTGAGAACATTGTCAGATAAGCACAAGCTGAACCTTCATATGAAAAAGGAAGAACCAGATATGGCATTCCCTTTTGCGCATTACGTGGCATAAGACCGCACACCCAACAGTCAGTCATGTTAACAGCCAACTGATTTTGGTGCAAAAGCTAAATGAATGTATTGTTCATATATTCGGCTCTCCTAATCTGTTCATGAGGGGGTAGAGTATGCATTTTATGTGAAAGGAAAGAAAGACGAGAAGGCAAAGAAGATGTAGAATTAGCAAAATTTCTGATTTGTAGAATATGAACGATCCATCCTGTGCAAGCTAATAAAATACATAAAACCATCAAAACACACAAAGTTACGCCAAAGCGACTATGCAAAAATTTACAGTACTTAATTTGCATTTCCTTCTTCCTGTTTTCCCTACCTATGGTTGTTGCGCCATCCATCTTTGTCTAAAAATAAAAGTCGCTCACGGCACTCTTCCTTAATCACTCAGCTATTTATTTCTGTAAAACCTGAGGCAATAGCCACTTACTAAAAAGTCAAAAACCAGGTTAAAGTCTGAGACTCCTACCGTGACCCTGCGACGGAGACAGATGGCACATCTAAACCTAAAAAAATATATATCGACAAGGAAGGAAAAATACGAAGAGTTCAAAAAGAAATGTCTTGAAATAGGAAAATGTTCACAAAAAAAATTCAGTTTGCTTTATTGATTCTGGGTTTTAAATCGTAACGGCACAGTCTGGTCCTGGAATAAAGCTTCTGGATTTGTAGTATCTATCCGGCGATGCAAAGGCACAGCAGCTTGAAGAATGTCATCATCCGCTTTCTCTGACTGAGTCCCATAAATTTGAGCTTCACTGAAGGGAACGAAACGAGGAATTACTGCAGTGTCCAATTCTCTCATACCACTACGAATCCACTGGTCAAAGGGCAACAGCAGTGGCACTTTTTTACAGTGCACGCCGTGGACCCAATTGCGCTTTCCAACCACCTTGACCGCTGTGCGGTTGATGAGCAGGACATGCGTAGGTGTGGACCAGCGAGGCTCCAAATTCTTTGTCCGTTGAAAGTTCTTTACACAGACTCAGTCTCCAGGCCGAATCGTATGACCTGGGTCTGTGGAGGCCTCTGGCAAAACACTTTGCACCTGTTGACGAATAACACTCAATTTAGTAGTCAAATCGTACAGATAGTCAAACAACAAAAGATATGGTATGTCAGAATATCTTTTGGGACGAGAGACACCCCAAACATTTGCCGGGCGTCCGAATACCACTTCATAGGGGCTAAGTCCCATACAAGAGTGTACAGTAGTTTTGGTCGACAAAAGAGCTAGGGGCAAAGCATCAGGCCAAGCAAGACCAGTGCTAGCTTGAATCTTGGCTAACTTCAGTTTGAGTGTGCCATTGTAACACTCAACCAAGCCTGCTGATTGTGGATGGCTTTCCGCATGGAATTTTTGCCGAATGCCAAGACCAGAACAGACTTTTTGCAAATTCTGGCCCACAAATTCACTTCCAATGTCACTCCAGACAATGCGCGGCAAACCAAATTTAGGGAAGAATTCCTTTCTTAGAACTTTAGCAGTCGACAAAGCAGTATTATCTTTCAAGGGGTAGGCCTCTATCCACCGGGAAAAGGCACATACCACCACCAGAACATACTTGAGGCTGTTGCAGCGATCCATATTAATGTAATCAATCTGTAACCCCTCAAAAGGATATGACAGAGGGGCAAAATGACCTGCTGGATTTGGGGTACCCTTTCCTGGATTATGCATTAGACAAACAATGCAATGTTTAACCACATTTTCTGCATATTTCGGAATCCCTTCATTCTGCCATACCGGAGCCAAAAGCTTACATATGCCCTTCGCAGTAATATGAGCTGGACCATGCGCCATTGTCACAACCGGTAACACATAAGCGTCCGGTAATAACCATCGCTGGTGTTCAGACAATTCTGTCCAGAAGCCCATCTGGTCTAACATTCCCATACTTTCTTTCCACGTACTCAATTCCTTTTCAGTATCCTCTCCCTGAATCGTTTTCACACTCTCAATCGTGTCTTCACACATTCCAACTTTCCAAACCCAATTTGCAGGGCCTGCCACATACATTCGGCTAGTAATATTTCTAGCTGTTACCTTTGCTACCTCATCTGCAAATGCATTTCCACGACCCACATCATCTGTAACTTTCTTATGTTCACTACACTTTATGATCGCTATTTGTGTAGGTAAGGTAAGTGACTCGAGAAGATCCGTCACTAACTGGCCATGTTGAATCTTTGTTTCATGGGAAGTGAAAAATCCTCTCTCCCTCCCTAACTTGCCAAACTATGGGCAACGCCAAAGGCGTACTGGCTATCCGTGTACACATTCACTCTCTTTCCCTTTGACAACACACACGCTCTAGTCAAAGCTATTAATTCAGCTGCTTGGGCTGAATTATGTTCAATACGTGCTGTCTCAACAATAGTGCATAAGGTAGTGACAACATAGGCAGAAGTGGTTTCTCCATTCGGGAGCTTAAAACAGGAACTGTCCACCCAAAGGATCCCATCCGGGTCCTTGAGCGGAGTGATTTCTTCCGTTCGGAGAAAACAATCATGTTTCTCCTGATCATCTTTCTCATCTGGAAGTGGCAACAACGTAGCTGGATTTAACGTGCTACATCTTTTAATGTGTACATGACTCGCTAGAAGTGTCAGCTCGTAACCAGACAAACGAGCACTCGTGGGATGCTGCGTTTTAGTTCTGTTCAGCAAGGTAACCACTGCATGTGGAACCATAACGATAAGTGTGTTATCCAATACTAATCCAGCAGACTGTCTAATAGAGATTGCGGCAGCTGCTGTAGCTCTAAGACAACTGGGCAAGGCTTTAGCTACTGGGTCTTATGTAGCGGAGAAATAGGCGCACAGCCTTTGCTTATCTCTGAATAGCTGTGTCAAGACTGACAATGCGCAACCCTTTCTCTCGTGAACATATAATGTGAAGGACTTGTTGTAATCTGGGGTCCCTAACACCGGAGCAGAACACAAGGCAGTACGTAAATCAACAAAACTTTGCTGACATTCATCCGTCCAAGGGAGCGGATGGGGCGTATCTTTCAACGTTAGTGCCAGCAATGGTTTCGCTAGAAGGGAAAAATTAGGAATCCATTGTCTACAGTAGGAAGTGATTCCCAAAAAGGCACGCATTTCTCTCTGTGTGGTAGGTATATACATCTGTGAAATAGCATGAATACGTCTGGGGTAAATCACCTTCCCTCCTTCGACAAGAGATGACCTAAATAGGTCACTTCTTGGCGGGCATATTGCAGCTTAGAGGGTGACACCTTATGATTCTATTCAGAAAAGGGGGTGGTGATGGACAGAGTATCTGAATTAAGCAGAACCCTCCTACCCAGTCCAAAGATCAGGGCTTGATCCATCACCGTTTTTTAGCTCACTGCACCATCCCAGCTCAGAACCGGGCTACATGCAAATTAGTCTGTCCCTGGCCCAGTGCATCATGGGAACAGGGCAGACCAAACTACCAAGCCAATTCCTATACTGGGAAGGAAACAAGCTTCCGGGGACCAGTTTCTGGCATTTCAGCCGTCTTCGGCCCGGCTTGCTTGAATCCTGATGGTGCAGTGAGCAAGGGACTCACATCTGAGTATACCCTTCCACGCTTATGGTGGACAAAACGATTCAGAAAAGGGGGAGGTGATGGACAGAGTATCTGAATTAAGCAGAACTCTCCTACCCAGTCCAAAGATCAGGGCTTGATCCATCACCGTTTTTTAGCTCACTGCACCATCCCAGCTCAGAACCTGGCTACATGCAAATTAGTCTGTCCCTGGCCCAGCGCATCATAGGAACAGGCAGACCAAACTACCAAGCCAATTCTTATGCTGGGAAGGAAACAAGCTTCCGGGGACCGCTTTCTTGCATTTCAGCCGTCTTCGGCCCGGCTTGCTTGACTCCTGATGGTGCAGTGAGCAAGGGACTCACATCTGAGTATACTCTTCCACGCTTATGGTGGACAAAACGATTCAGAAAAGGGGTTGGTGATGGACAGAGTATCTGAATTAAGCAGAACACTCCTACCCAGTCCAAAGATCAGGGCTTGATCCATCACCATTTTTTAGCTCACTGCACCATCCCAGCTCAGAAACTGGCTACATGCAAATTAGTCTGTCCCTGGCCCAGTGCATCATGGGAACAGGGCAGACCAAACTACCAAGCCAATTCTTATACTGGGAAGGAAACAAGCTTCCGGGGACCGGTTTCTGGCATTTCAGCCGTCTTCGGCCCGGCTTGCTTGAATCCTGATGGTGCAGTGAGCAAGGGACTCACATCTGAGTATACCCTTCCACGCTTCTGGTGGACAAAACGATTCAGAAAAGGGGGTGGTGATTGACAGAGTATCTGAATTAAGCAGAACACTCCTACCCAGTCCAAAGATCAGGGCTTGATCCATCACCATTTTTTAGCTCACTGCACCATCCCAGCTCAGAACCTGGCTACATGCAAATTAGTCTGTCCCTGGCCCAGTGCATCATGGGAACAGGGCAGACCAAACTACCAAGCCAATTCTTATACTTGGAAGGAAACAAGCTTCCGGGGACCGGTTTCTGGCATTTCAACCGTCTTCGGCCCGGCTTGCTTGAATCCTGATGGTGCAGTGAGCAAGGGACTCACATCTGAGTATATCCTTCCACGCTTATGGTGGACAAAACGATTCAGAAAAGGGGGTGGTGATGGACAGCGTATCTGAATTTAGCAGAACACTCCTACTCAGTCCAAAGATCAGGGCTTGATCCATCACCGTTTTTTAGCTCACTGCACCATCCCAGTTCAGAACCGGGCTACATGCAAATTAGTCTGTCCCTGGCCCAGTGCATCATAGGAACAGGGCAGACCAAACTACCAAGCCTATTCTTATACTGGGAAGGAAACAAGCTTCCGGGGACCGGTTTCTGGCATTTCAGCCGTCTTCAGCCCGGCTTGCTTGAATCCTGATGGTGCAGTGAGCTAGGGACTCACATCTGAGTTGATTCAAAGTTGATTCAAAGCAGATAAATGATGCAACAAAGCAACAGTCGCACTCTTACACACATCTTCCGTATCAGCAGCCACCAGTAAGTCATCCACATACTGAATAAGCGTAGCGCCTGGATGCAAAGAAAATGCATCAAGCTGGGAGGTTTACTGTAAACAGAAGGACTTTCACAATAGCCCTGAGGAACTCTCTTAAAGCGGAAACTGCGGCCACCTAAAGAGAAACCAAAAAGGTCCCTACTCTCCTCAGCTATAGGAATGCTAAAGAAAGCATTCTTAAGATCGATCACTGAAAACCAAGCCGCCGAAGCAGGAATCATCGTTAACAAGGCTGTAATGTCCGGAACAACAGGGAACTGTGGTACCACTATTTTATTGACCTCTCTCAGGTCGATAACAAATTGATAAACAGGAGGCTGTGAGGGATCCGTTCTTTTAAGAATTGGAAGAACAGGACTGTTACAAACATTGCCTCTCGTTTCTTCAACCACGCCTTTCCGAATAAAATCATCAACAATAGCCAATAGTGCTCTTTCTCCATCACTTGATATACGATATTGGAGAATACGTGGCATCCTAACATTCTCTCTAACTGTAAAAACGTACGGCATGATCGCAAGACGACCCACGTCATTCGGACCCGTGGCCCAAAGACTTTCCGAAAGTGAAAGCAACTCAGGTGGAAACTGACCTCGAGACAAACACATGGGAGTCATCAATTTCTTTCCCAATGTAAGATGCACACCAGAAGGAGAACTATACAATGTTGCATGCAGTCTTTTTAACAAATCCAAACCCAGCAGATTCTCCCCACAACCAGTTGTCAAGATAAGGGAAGTTTCAAGATAATAAGGGCGAATCGAGACAGGCAAAGGGCAAGAAATCGCATTACAAACTGAGGCGCCAGAAAATCCCACGGATGTATTCACAAAGCCAGACAAAGGTGCCCCAGGGAGTTTAGAATGCATAATAGAACTTCTCATCGCACCAGTATCCAAAAGAAACGGTTCTAAAACGCCCATAGTATTGACAGTAACATATGGCCCATTTTGATCTACTGGAATCGACACAACTTCCTCACTTTGTCCATGGCTGTTCTATTCGGTCTGAAAATCGTCAACTCCATTTTCAACATGATAATCATCATTGTAATATTGTGTGGACGGAACTCCTTGTTGATCAAAATAATTTGAAGTAGATGAAGGAAGAGATCGCTGCTCCTGAGAGGACGCACCCCGTCCTCTACCTCTAGATCCTGTCTGAAAATTACCACGACCTCGCGGAGCAGACATCCCATTATTGCGCTGTAATAGAACCTGACAATTATTCTTAAAATTCCCTTCTTCCCTACAATATGCACATTGGTTCGGGCCTAACGAAGGTCGCGGCGCATAATACTCAGGCTTTTGTAACAATCTCTGAAACTGTGTGGGCTGTTGGAACTGGGAAAATTGCTGATTCTGATTCGAGCAAGGCGGATACGCCTGCTGCAAAAGAACCTTTGTTTTCAGATCTCTACTTTTCTTCTCTTGTTTCTCCTTTTCCTCCTTGTCTCTGTTCTCATAATACTGTGCAGTAGCCAATATTTTAGCAGGGGAAGAGACAGCCCATGCACTTTCAGAACTCTTTAATTTGTTCGACAACTCAGGAAGTAGATTATATACAAACCTGTTCACAAATAATCGCTAACCACCCTCTACACTCAAATCTTGACCACTGTGGTCTATAAACGTCTCTTCAAAACGAGTGAAGAAATCCGAGACACTTTCGTCTTTCTTTTGCTTGCACGCGGCCAGCTTATCCCAATTTACTCGCACTGTAGGCATTTTGTCTTCATCAATTCAATTATTCTACCTGGAAGAGCCGTGATCAAATCCTCACGCTTCGCACTGCCTACCTGATTCGCGTCTGCGGCTCTAATAGCAGCCCAATCGTCACCTAATTCAACCAGGTGATCTTCCTTACGAATCCGTGCCCATATACCTTGCGGAACCACATTTCCAAACAGCATATCAATATCGGCCACATTCATAATGCAAGCGTCAACTGTTTGGGACAATTCTTTATAGTATCCAGCTGGATTCTTACGAGGGTCTGGAAGAGTGCTCTTAAGTGCTAAAACTTCAGACCTCTTCCAAGGCTCATGGACCCATATACGCTGGAAAAGAGCGGGGATTGCAGGTGGACCAAGTACCGCTTCTCTCCATACAGGAGGAACCTCACGCATCGGATAATTTTTACTACCTTGTTTATTGGCGGTATTAACCTCGGAAACAGACAAGGACAAGAACATAGTGCGGAATGCAATGAGTTTATTCACTGCGTCTTCAACCCTGTTTCCGACAATAACGCATTTATTGAAGTCCGCCTGTAGCTTCAGCAATTCCAAGGGAACTGTATCTGACTCCATATCATCCCACCTTTAATAAGAGTTTGACACATAACATTAAAAACATATCTCTGCGTAGATTCCGACCACTGATAGAAGTTACTCATAATATCTGCAGTACTGTATTCTAATCCCTGCTCTGAGGTTCCGTGACGATTTGAACCCGTGTTTTCAACATTGTCGTAAATACATAATTTTGGTATCAGTGAACCGCAAATGATCCATCTAGCATATCCTGGTGTTTTCGCTATGCTACGAGCAAGAGCACTCCTGTTATGAACACATTTCTGATCTACCCATGGCATCCATCTTAGATTACGGCAGCCATTTTGTATTTCTTGCCCTCACATAGTCAATGGACACGCAGCGACCTTTTTCACTTAAGGACACGTAAGCTTTAGCCGGAGATTCACCTTGCTAGTGACACGTGCACCTTAGGACAGAACACGCCATGGCTGCATGACTCGACAGAAGTTGCCTCCTCTGCCTGAGGCCAGTCCTGCTATACTGGTTCTCGTATTCGTTGGCCTGATCATGATTAGGCGGCCGAAGCTGGTAGCCTTGCCCATTTACGACCCACAAACATCTCTTATCCTGCTTTTCTATCTTCTGCACCTGGCTCTGCTCCTTTCCTTCTGGGCCTTTATTAGGGGGAGGTAACGAAATTTACGATGAGGCGGTCCGGCTCTTGAATGAAAAGTTGACATGGGATTATGATGGCACAGTGGGAACCCCTCGTTCGTAATGTTTTGACATCAGATATTGTTGACGATTCCTGTGCAACGCCAAATATTTATTGTTTAGGACACAAAGGTTTAGAAATGTACTAACATGTAAAGAATTTGCCCGAAGCCTAAAAATTAGTATATAAGGAGCAACCCACTTTGTACAAATCGAACAGGCTCCTAGATACTGCCCGTGTGTGGTTTCTGTGACTTCTGTGTCCCTGCAGTAATAAACCTTTGGTCTTTGACGCCACCATCGAGAAGCCCGTGTTTCTGTTTATTTGTGCACCGAGACAGGTAGAACTCCGGGGTCATCGGGTGTTATCCCTGACACCTCTGGACGGAACCAAAAAGTCCAGAACTCCAATTGGCGCCCGACGTGGGGCGACGTCATTCGGTACCGGTCCAAAAGCCTGAAGAGTTCAAGAAGCTTCGTGTGAAGATTCCTGAGGGAGGCGCCCCACTTCATCGATCCCGGCATATCTCAAAAGTGGCCCGACGTTCTCTTCCACGAGGGTTCCCGTTCGGACGGCTGCAGTGGTCCGTTGCCTTGACCGTCGCCCTGTCTTGGACCCGAGGTGCAGTCCTTAGTACGGCGAGACTTGACGGGTTTCTCCTTGGTGACGTCTTCAGTGCCTCAGTTAAGTATTAAGTGGTTGCTAGTTGGTTACTTCGTAAGGGTTGTTCCTGTTTGGATAAAATCCTTTTTTAGTTCTTGTTTTGGTTTGGTTTCGTAAGATTATCACTGGTTGTTCTAGTTACGATAATGTTTTTGGTTTGGTTTGGGTATCGATACATTTGTTCGCTTTGGTAGGCCTAAGTTCTTGGTTCGAGTGCGCACTTTTGTTCGTGTTTGTATTTGTTCTGTGTTCCGGATAATAAAATGGTAAGTCGGAGAAATTGTATGTTGTCGTGTTTTGGTTGCAACAGTGATTCCCGGTTGGTGGACTCATGTCTGGTTCCTCCGATTGGAACTCCTCTTTATGATCTGTATTGTAAGTTTGGAGTGGGTCCTATATCTTATAATGAGGTGTGGATCCGATATATACGGAAAAAGACGGTGTCCTTAGTTGGCCACTGCATGGTAGTTTTGAACCTGAAGTTCTTGATAATTTAGAAATGAAATTGTTTAAGAAGAAAGCCCAGCCGGCAATGTTTGATTCTCTCCGTTATTGGCGAAAAGAATCTAAACAGAGAGAAATTAAAAAGTTGAGAAAGAACAGAAAGAGCAAGAGTTGACTTTAGAACAGTCTGCTAAGCAGCTGCAACTCAACGAGTCTGAGAAAGCAATGGAGGTGGCCAATAGAGAGCATAATTTAGCGATAGACAAGTGCTATCCTGCCTTGCCATCGAGTACAGCTAAGATAGTAGAGGACCCCGAAAACGATCCTCTGTTGTCTTACTTGTTGAGGTCACCCCCACCGTATGCACAGGGTGCTACGGCTCCACCTTTACCGGTTGCTGGACAGCCTGGTATTCCTGCTCCTGCTCCCCTGAATCAAGCTCCTGTACCTCCTGTGGTCAATGTTAATGTTCCTTCGGCACCCCCTCTTCCAGGGTTGCCGGCTTCTTTGCCTATACCTATACCGCTTACACCTGTTGTTTCACAAGCTACTTTGCCTACTACTCCTACTGTTCCTGTTATATCTGTTCCAACTGCTACTTTACTTACTGCTTCTGCTAGCATCATGACTCCGCTTTCTGTTCGTTGGAGAATCACTGATTCTGTCTCTAATATTCTATCTCCCTTCTATAAAACTTTAATTAAAACTCCTGCCTCTGACTCTGTGCAGAGACGTAGTCAGCTTCCCAGTACTGAAGAATGGGGAATATTAGATTCCACAGCGCTTAGATGGATTTCAAAAAGTGGAAGATATAGTACTAGAGATGTATTAGATACATTTATGCAATGGAATGAACCGACACAACGATATGTGTTCGACGAAATGTTATCCCTTTTACGTGACCAAATGGAAGAGGATGACTCTGAATCAAATTTAGACGAATTAATTCAAGTTCAGAAAGAGTTTGCTGCAGGTATGATAGTTGGTCAAAATATAAAGGAAGCGATGGAACTGATTTTAAGTTATAGAAATGATCCATCCCTTCGTTCACCGAGGGAGTTAGAGAAACGTAGCACGAAGCAGAATCGCCAATATCCAATGAGGGAGGTTCCTCCAATTTGGCGCGAAGCTGTGCAAGCAGATGCGGCTCATGGTATTGCTGCCGCTCCGGCCCAATTCCAAAGAGTGTGGATACACATTCCGTGGAAGCGAGCCGAAGTGTTAGCAGTAAAACAGGCCTTGCCAGACCCGCGTAAGAATCCAGCCGGATATTACAAAGAGTTAGCGCAGACAGTTGAAGCTTGTGTGATGAATTTAGCGGACATTGACATGTTATTTGGGAATGTAGTTCCACAACCAATTTGGGCTAAAATTCGTAAAGAAAATCATCCAGTTGCCCTAGGTGGTGATTGGGCAGCTATAATTGCAGCGGATGGTCAACAAATAGGTGGTTCCAAACCCGAACCTCTAATTGCTGATTTACCCGGTAGAATAATCGACTTAATGAAGACTCTGATGCCAGCATTGCGCGTTAACTGGGACAAGTTGTCCGCATGCAGGCAAAAGAAGGACGAAAGTGTTTCCGACTTTTTCACAAGGTTTGAAGAGACTTTCGTAGATCATAGTGGTCAGGATGTGAGCACGGAAGGGGGACAGAGACTATTTGTTGATAAATTTGTGCACAATCTGTTACCAGAACTTAGTAATAAATTGAAAGATTCCAATAGTGCGTGGGCTGTGTCTACGACTGCGCAAATACTTGCAACTGCCCAGTATTATGAAAATAGGGATAAAGAAGAGAAGGAAAAGTCAGAGAAGAAGACAAAAGATTTAAAAACTAAAGTTCTTCTGCAGCAAGCATATCCGCCTCGCACGAATCAGACTAATACACAGCAAGGGTCATATCAAAGGACAGATTATGGTTCTCAAAGACCGCAATACCAGTGGAATCAGTGTGCATATTGTAAGAAAGAAGGTCATTATAAAAATGAGTGTCCAGTCTTAGCGCAAAATAATGCTGCAGCAGCTCAGAGAGGTCGTGGTGGTTCTATGCAAAATTCTAGAGGTCGAGGACGAGGTGCTATGCCTCCACAGATGAATGATCGCCCTTCTAATCATTTTGATCAGCGAAATGGACAGTCTGCCCAGCAAAATAGATCTCAACAGTATCATGTTGAAGACTACTGTGAAGTTAGTGAGGAATTCCAGCAAAGTGAGTACTAGGACAGCCATGGACAAAGAGAGGGAGTAGTATCAGTAGATCAGAGTGGGCCTTATGTCGCAGTAGCAACATCAGGTGTAGTCGAACCGTTTCTGTTGGATACTGGTGCAGCAAAAAGTTCTATCATTCATGCGAAACTCCCTGGCGCACCTTTGTCTGGCTTAACAAATGTTTCTGTAGGTTTTTCAGGCGCCCCTGTTTACAACCCCGTATCTGGTCCTTTGTCTATTTCTGTTGGACCCCGTCAATTGAAAGCACCCTTGATTTTGACGACCGGTTGTAATGAAAATCTGCTTGGTTTAGACTTGTTAAAACGCCTATATGCGACATTGTACTGTTCTCCAGCAGGAGTACAGCTTACGTTGGGTAAAAGAATCATCTCCCCGATGTACTTGTCGATGCCCAGTCTATAGGTTTGTAATTGATCTTAGAGAGGTTAACAAAATTGTGATTCCACAGTTCCCTGTGGTTCCAGACATAACTGCATTGTTAACGTTGATTCCTGCTACAGCCACATGGTTTTCAGTTATCGACTTGAAGAATGCCTTTTTCAGCATTCCGATAGCCGAGGAAAGCAGAGATATTTTCGGCTTCTCTCTAGGAGGTCGAAGCTTCAGGTTTAAACGTGCTCCACAAGGCTATTGTGAGAGTCCATCAATTTACAGCCAGGCATTAAAAAGTCAGTTAGATTCCTTTGTACTTCCTCCTGGTTCTGCTTTAGTGCAATATGTTGATGATCTTCTAGTGGCTGCAGATGACAAGGAAACTTGCAAAGCAGCTACAATTTCTTTACTGCATCATTTGTCCAGTTTGAATCACAAGGTGTCACCTTCGAAAATGCAATACTGTTGCCAAGAAGTGACCTACCTAGGTCATCTCTTGTCAAAGGAGGGAAGAAAGTTGACCCCAGAGAGAATAAAAGCAATTACGCAGATGAATGTCCCCAGCACACAGAGAGAAGTACGTGCCTTTTTAGGTATTACCTCATACTGTAGGCAATGGATCCCAAATTTTTCCCTTTTGGCAAAACCATTGGTAGCTTTGACTGGGAAAAATGTTCCGAGTCCGGTGCCATGGTCTGCCGAATGTCAGGAGAGTTTTTCTGAGTTACGAAATGCATTGTGTTCAGCTCCTGTGTTGGGTACACCTGACTACAGTAAGCCATTCACGCTCTATGTTCACGAGAGAGAAGGTTGCGCGTTGAGTATTCTGACACAGAGATTTGGTGATAAACAACGCCCTTGTGCGTATTTTTCATCAACATTAGATCCGGTAGCTAGAGCGTTGCCTAGTTGTTTGAGAGCTACAGCGGCAGCTGCGGCTTCCATTCGACAATCTGCTGGTTTGGTGATGAACAACATGCTAGTGGTCATGGTTCCTCATGCTGTGGACACACTCATGAACCGAACCAAGACGCAACACCTTACCAGTGCTAGATTATCTGGCTACGAGCTGACATTGCTAGCGAGTCATATTCAGATCAAAAGATGTAATGTATTGAATCCAGCAACGTTGTTGCCGACTAATCAGGAGTCGAGTGATTCGGAACCACATGACTGTTTCTTCAGAACCGAGGAAGAAACAAAAGGACAAATTGATCTTAAAGACACTCCGTTGTCAGATCCGGATGGCACGTTGTATGTTGATGGGTCATGTTTTAAATTGGAGAATGGTGATGTGACTGCTGCTTACGCAGTAACGACTTTGAGTACGATTGTGGAGACTGCGAGAGTGAGTCAGAATTCTGCCCAAGCTGCAGAATTGATCGTGTTAACGAGAGCGTGTGTTTTAGCTAAGGGAAAGAGAGTGAATGTGTTCACAGATAGTCAGTACGCGTTCGGCGTGGCCCATAGTTTTGGCCGTTTGTGGAAAGAGAGAGGTTTCATTACGTCCCATGGGACTAAGATTCAACATGGTCAGCTAGTTAACGACTTGTTGGAATCTCTAACCTTGCCGACTGAAGTTGCGATTGTGAAATGCAGTGCTCATAAAGCAATCACGGATGATGTTGGTCGTGGGAATGCTTTTGCTGATGAGACCGCTAAACAGACAGCTAGGAATATGATGAGTAGAATGTATGTTGCAACGTCTGCAAGATGAATTTCTGAGTCTGGAATGTGTGAGGACACAGTGGAAAGTGTGAAAGAAATTCAGAAAGAGGCGACTGAGGAGGAAAAGCTTGCATGGAAAGAGAATACTGGTAAATTGGACTCGAGTGGGTGTTGGATTGATTTGTCAGAACAACACCGTTGGATGTTGCCTGATGCGTATGTGCTTGCAGTAGTAACGATGGCACATGGAGCAGCGCATATCAGTTCTAAAGGGATTTGTAAGATGTTGACTCCAGTCTGGAAGAATGATGGGATTAGTAAGTGTGCAGAGAGAGTGGTGAGAAATTGCATGGTATGCCTGATGCATAATCCTGGCAAGGGAATCCCCACGCCCGCTGGTCATTTCGCTCCTCCTTCTTGCCCCTTTGAAGTGATTCAGTTAGACTTCATTCACATGGATCGTTGCAACAATCTAAAGTACGTCCTAGTGGTAGTTTGTGCTTTTTCCAGATGGATCAAAGCATATCCACTGAAGGACAATACTGCCTTGTCCACTGCCAAAATTCTTCTCAAAGAATACTTCCCCAGATTTGGAATGCCACGGATTGTATGGTCAGATAATGGAAGTGAGTTCGTAGGGAAAGTTATGCAGAGTGTGTGTGCCGGCTTAGGGATAAAACAGAAGTTCCACAGTGCGAATCATCCCCAGTCTGCTGGTTTAGTTGAGGGTTACAATGGCACCCTCAAACTGAAACTTGCTAAGATACAAGCATCCACGGGTTTGCCCTGGCCAGATGCACTACCCTTGGCTCTGTTATCCACAAGAGCAACTGTGCATTCTAGAGTAGGGCTTAGTCCGTATGAAATAGTATTTGGTCGTCCTGCAAACGTTTGGGGGGTACCTAGACCAAAGGAATTTAAACAGCTGGAATACCCAATGTTAATTGATTACCTTTTCGACTTGACTGCTAAATTGAGTCTTATTCACCAACAGGTTTTCGATGCATTGCCAAAGCCACCGGAGAGTCCAGGTCATCAGCTGAAACCAGGTGACCAAGTGGTCATCCAAAATTTTGCAAGTACGAAAAATCTCCAACCCAGATTCGTCGTACCATTCCAGGTGTTGTTGGCGACGAGAACTGCTATTCGTGTGGCTGGCCGAAAAAACTGGATCCATACAACGCATGTCTAGCGTGTGCCTCTGCCGCTTCCTTATGATAACTGGGTGAAGAAAGTAATCGGTGCCTCTGAAACTGAACAAGTCCCCAGGTTTATTCCTTTCAGCGATGCAGAACTAATCACTGATACATCAAACTTTGACTCCCCTTCTGAAACTGCTCCTTTGAACTCTGAACATTTGTCCTCTGCATCAAAAGAACATTTGCCATCTGCGAACTTGAACATTGCAACCCCTGCTGAAAATACACTGTTTCCAGATCAAACAGCTCCTGCAAAACTGAGATACAATTTACGATCTCACAATATGGACAAATAAAGCAGGAAACTGCCTATTTTACACATTTGAATTTTGATACATTGCCTCCAGCCAGGAAGTTTGCTAATACTTTGTATTGTTTTGTTGTTTTAAAATTGCCTTGCCGTCTGGGTAGCCGTAGGGTCGTGGCTGTGTACCTAGTTGAATCTGCGGGGGGTCAGACACAAGGTCGATCTTTCTGTTAGTTCTGGGAACTCCCAGGGCTGATAGAGGCGTTTTCATCTACGTACACATCATCAGTGGCCGCGAGCGGATTGTAGAAGATGGAGCTTCCTGAGCTGCAACGAGAGAATGTAACTTATGTTCGCAGAAATAGACTTTACAAAATTCTTCACAGCAAATGCTTTCTGATGCAATGTGCAGTTACGTTTTTGATTGTTTTAATAACGATGGTGGGTGCAATCGTCTTTGGTGTGCATTTAATTTTTACACCGGTAACAACTACAGTACCTCCCCTTGATCCTGCTTCTTCTACTGTTGCTTCTATGCATTCTTTTCACTCGTTTCCTGAACACGAACAAGCTCGACGCTCAGAATTCATTAATAACACTTTTGTACAGCCCTTGCATCAACACCAACTGGTAGTTAACACTACAGACTGCTGGGTGTGTGGCTTGATACCCCACACTATGGATAAAGGCATACCCTATCTAGTCTTGCCTTTTAGCTATAATGGATCATTTCAGGCCTTTCAGACCATTTTTGCCTATGCCCTTGAGACCTATCCTCCGCGTCCACCACGTTCCACTAAATACAACTCTGCCAACAAAGCTTTAGTCCAGGGAACTATTGACATGATTAAAGACGTCAATAATACTCCATCTTACCCTAGAGATGAATTACGGGTATATTTGAGTTGGAATTCTACAGAGTATCGCCTTAGTTTGGGAGAAAGCAAGCGTAAAAGCTCCACTCCAGTCTGGGTCGTGCCTCACTGAGGTCAAGTCTGTTTGCAAGGAAATGGGAGAAATCCGAGAGCTCAGCTAGGGAGGAGTGAGTGCGTTGAGACTTACGTGTTTCCGTCTAACTCTTCCCCTGCCTTTCTTACTGCTAGGGGTACCTACTTCATCTGTCAAGACAGAGCGTATACATGGCTGCCTGCTGACTTTTCAGGTTCATGTTATATTGCTCGACTGTTGCCTCCAACGTACACTGCTTCTTCAGATTATCACAAGACCAGAGTAGCAAGAGGTGTTTTCAGCAAGGAAGATACCGCTCGTCAGGAAGCGGGAGACTTCTTCAAAGGTTTCCTTCCGTTCTGGGGGCCTATGGCCAATAGTAGAAATCTACGTCAGCTAACACGGGTAGTTGAATCTACTATTACAGAAACTGCTGATGCCCTTAGTAACTTAACAGCTGAGCTTCAGGCAGATCGTCTCATGACGTTGCAGAACCGTATGGTTCTAGACGTAATACTTGCAGATCGAGGTGGGGTATGCAGAATGATCCAATCGAGCTGCTGTGTTTTTATTCCCAATAATGATGAAGCGATCTCTAAGCTACAGAAGATTTCCGACTCTATACACGTAGACAAGGGAAACTGGTCCTTAATGGAGTGGTTTTGGACTCTACTATCAGCGTGGGGATGGAAGGTTCTGATGGTCATTGGTGTCATCCTAGTATTCCTGTTCTCGTGCTGCCTTATTATCCAATGTGGTCCCGCTTTGTGTAGTCTCTGTGCTGCAACCTGTTTCAGAAAAGCACCTGCGTTTGGAGAAAAGGCGCGAGAAAGAATGATGATGCAACAACATGTCACTGACCTGATGAGCATAGAGATAGACTCGGACATAGAGTAATTGCCTATGTAAGGGCAAAAGGGGGGTCTGAGGTTCCGTGACGATTTGAACCCGTGTTTTCAACATTGTCGTAAATACATAATTTTGGTATCAGTGAACCGCAAATGATCCATCTAGCATATCCTGGTGTTTTCGCTATGCTACGAGCAAGAGCACTCCTGTTATGAACACATTTCTGATCTACCCATGGCATCCATCTTAGATTACGGCAGCCATTTTGTATTTCTTGCCCTCACATAGTCAATGGACACGCAGCAACCTTTTTCACTTAAGGACACGTAAGCTTTAGCCGGAGATTCACCTTGCTAGTGACACGTGCACCTTAGGACAGAACACGCCATGGCTGCATGACTCGACAGAAGTTGCCTCCTCTGCCTGAGGCCAGTCCTTCTATACTGGTTCTCGTATTCATTGGCCTGATCATGATTAGGCGGCCGAAGCTGGTAGCCTTGCCCATTTACGACCCACAAACATCTCTTATCCTGCTTTTCTATCTTCTGCACCTGGCTCTGCTCCTTTCCTTCTGGGCCTTTATTAGGGGGAGGTAACGAAATTTACGATGAGGCGGTCCGGCTCTTGAATGAAAAGTTGACATGGGATTATGATGGAACAGTGGGAACCCCTCGTTCGTAATGTTTTGACATCAGATATTGTTGACGATTCCTGTGCAACGCCAAATATTTATTGTTTAGGACACAAAGGTTTAGAAATGTACTAACATGTAAAGAATTTGCCCGAAGCCTAAAAATTAGTATATAAGGAGCAACCCACTTTGTACAAATCGAACAGGCTCCTAGATACTGCCCGTGTGTGGTTTCTGTGACTTCTGTGTCCCTGCAGTAATAAACCTTTGGTCTTTGATGCCACCATCGAGAAGCCCGTGTTTCTGTTTATTTGTGCACCGAGACAGGTAGAACTCCGGGGTCATCGGGTGTTATCCCTGACACCTCTGGACGGAACCAAAAAGTCCAGAACTCCAATTGGTGCCCGACGTGGGGCGACGTCATTCGGTACCGGTCCAAAAGCCTGAAGAGTTCGAGAAGCTTCGTGTGAAGATTCCTGAGGGAGGCGCCCCACTTCATCGATCCCGGCATATCGCAAAAGTGGCCCGACGTTCTCTTCCACGAGGGTTACCGTTCGGACGGCTGCAGTGGTCCGTTGCCTTGACCGTCGCCCTGTCTTGGACCCGAGGTGCAGTCCTTAGTACGGCGAGACTTGACGGGTTTCTCCTTGGTGACGTCTTCAGTGCCTCAGTTAAGTATTAAGTGGTTGCTAGTTGGTTACTTCGTAAGGGTTGTTCCTGTTTGGATAAAATCCTTTTTTAGTTCTTGGTTTGGTTTGGTTTCGTAAGATTATCACTGGTTGTTCTAGTTACGATAATCTTTTTGGTTTGGTTTGGGTATCGATACATTTGTTCGCTTTGGTAGGCCTAAGTTCTTGGTTCGAGTGCGCACTTTTGTTCGTGTTTGTATTTGTTCTGTGTTCCGGATTATAAAATGGTAAGTCGGAGGAATTGTATGTTGTCGTGCTTTGGTTGCAACAGTGATTCCCGGTTGGAGTACTCATGCCTGGGTCTTCGGGTGTTATCCCTGACACCTCTGGACGGAACCAAAAAGTCCAGAACTCCAGCTCAATCCATCTACGAGCGAGAGAACCCAAAACCTCTTTCTCCTCAGTAAGAGGAAGCTGACAACGAGATTGTCGTCTAGAAAAAGCTGGAGACAAATTGAAAGACACAATAAGAGGGGAAAGGAAACTTGAAACAGCATCCGCTATCCTCCTCTGTGAGGTAGGAGAATCCTTCAAAAGAATAGGAGACATGGCAGATGTAGAAGGCAGCGGAGACTGAAACATAGCAGGCTGGGGAGTAGGAGCAGGAGAAGGCGGAGGCTGAATCGCAGACTGCAAGGATGGAGCAGAAGCAGGGAAAGAAGTATTGACAGGCTGAGCCTGTTGCGGAACAATTGGCAACTGAGCAACCACTTGCTGAGCAACAGGAGGGGGTAACGGAGGTGCGGTAGCATTTTGCACATAGGGCGGAGGGGAACTCAGCAAACAAGTCATTACGGCATCTTCTTCTAATTCCTTATTTTTATTTGAAGAGGAAGTAGGCAGCATCGGATAGCATCTATCTATCGCCATACGATGTTGTCTCTCTGACACCTCCCTTGCACTATCTTCTTCATTATCTTTAAGCTGTTGTGCAGCCTGTAGAATTGACATATCTTGTGCTTTGTTATCCTTTTTCGCTTGTTTAATTTCTTTCTGTTTGGCTTCTTTACGCCAAAGGCGGAAGGAGTCAAACATAGCTTTTCTTTTAAACAAAATCGTTTCTAAATTATCTAGTATAGTGGGGTCAAAGATACCGTTTTGGGGCCATCTTAAAACTCCACTATTCTTCGTATAACGGACCCATGTCTTGTTAAAGGTAATGGGACCAATACCATGTTTCGAATAGAGCTCATAAGTGGGAGTTCCAACTGGAGGGGTCGGGCACGATTCCTCTAACTGGGAATCCCTCGTACAACCTAAACAACAAAATCTCTTAAACTTACTCAGCCCAGGCATCGGTACTTCTCTAGACTGATCACAAACAACAAGGGGTATAGATCAGTGGAACAGTACAATCGTACTTACCCCTTGGCTTCAGGGATTGCAATACCTGAATGTACCAAAAAACAAAACAAAACAAAGGTCTGTGGGAGCGACCCACCAAATACTTCACTAAGAATCGTTCCACACCAGTGAAGGTCTGTCTATCGTCTCGCTCTACCAAACGTCATCAGAAGGGTACAAGGCAGGGCGACAGTCAGGGCAGCAGTCGTCAGCGGCCGTCGGAGAGGAATAGCCGCGCTGTCAAAGACCTTCGGTCCACTTCTGACATACAGGGGTCGATCAGGTGGTGCGCTTCCTCCGGAGTTTTCTTGCTGGGCTCCTCACGACCCTCGGGCTCTACTGCTACCGCTGAAGTCGCCCTCATTGGCGCCAGTTGGAGAACCGCAGCCTTAGGGCCCGGTGGCGCAGGGTATGCCTAAATCCCCGGGGTTCATCTGCCTTATCAAATACAGAGACACTGACTCTTCGTCTGGCGTAAAAGATGGTATTTATTAGCTGCAGCTAGTACAGTGGTCTTAGAAGTCATCAATGCAACGAGGTTCATAAGAGACTGCCACTTAACTCCGTGGCGCACAGGTTTATATACAGCACAACACAATGCCAAAAGGCAATTTCACAAGAGCATGAGCTATAGGCAAATATTAGAAACAATGTTTTAATACTAAGGCAACTCAAATTCCCGGTCTCATTTGTCACTCGACCTCTTAAGTAAATTACGAATGAATCCACATTATTCAGTTTACGAGCAAAGAAAACACACAGATGTGTGTGGCAGGAGGACAGTCGTGAAACAGGAGAATGCAGGAGACATGTAGCGAAGGACAGCAGATAAGATAAAGTAAAGGAAACAATGGTGTGAACCAACATGTAGTCCAGACGGGGATTAATCAGCTGAGACAGGAATTAGTGTACTCGGCCAGACCCTGACACTCACTAGTAAACATTAGCAGAGAAGCCACCTGACACGCAAAGGCAGAAACAACAGAAACATCGCGCTCGCCAAGCTGCATGAGTGAGGGCAACACAAAATGGCGGCGGTCACAAAATGGAGGCTGAGTACAAACGAATTCGTAATTTTCAGAACCTCACAGCAT